>NW_027475697.1:0-34510 GCF_051020985.1 Nomia melanderi | reverse complement strand
TGTATAAGGCTATATCACACTAATATAACTATATACAACTGAACAAAACAAATAAAACTATATAAAACTGTGTAAAACTATATAAAACTATATTAAACTATATAAATTATATAAAACTATATAAAACTATATAAAACTATATCAAAGTATATAGAACAATATAAAACTATATAAAACTATATAAAACTATATAAAACTATATAAAACTATATAAAACTAATAAAACTATATAAAACTATATAAAACTATATAAAATTATATAGAACTATATAATACTATATGAAACTATATAAAACTATACAAAACAAATAAAACTATATAAAAGTATATGAAACTGTATAAAAGTATATAAAACCGTATAAAACTATATAAAACTATATAAAACTATATAAAACTATATAAAACTATATAAAACTATATAAAACTATGCAAAGCTATATAAAACTATATAAAACATTATATATATCCATATAAAACTATATAAAACTAAATAAAACTATATAAAACTATATGAAAATATATAAAACTATATGAAAAGTATCTAAAACTATATAAAACTATATAGAACTATATAAAACTATATAAAACTATATGAATCTATATAAATCTATATAAAACTGTATAAGGCTATATCAAACTAATAAAACAATATAAAACTGTGTAAAACTATATAAAACTATATTAAACTATATAAAACTAAATTAAACTATATAAAAACTATATAAAACTATATGAGTCTATATAAAAATATATAAAACTGTATAAGGCTCTATCAAACTAATAAAACAATATAAAACTGTGTAAAACTATATAAAACTATATTAAACTATATAAAACTATAAAAATCTATATAAAACTATATAAAACTATGTAAAAATATATAAAACTATTAAAACTATATAAAGCTATATAAAACTATATAAAACTATATAAAACTAATATAACTATATAAAACTATATAAAACTAATATAACTATATGAATCTATATAAAAATATATAAAACTGTATAGAGCTATATAAAACTATATAAAACTATATAAAACTAATAAAACTAATAAAACTATATAAAACTGTGTAAAACTATATAAAACTATATAAAACTATATAAAACTATATAAAACTATATAAAACTATATAAAACTATATAGAACTATATGAAACTATATAAAACTATATAAAACTATACAAAACAAATAAAACTATATAAAACTATATAAAACTATATAAAACTATATAAAACTATACAAAACAAATAAAACTATATAAAACTATATAAAACTATATAAAACTATATAAAATTATATAAAACTATGCAAAGCTATATAAAACTATACAAAACTTTATATATATCTATATAAAACTATATAAAACTAAATAAAACAATATAAAACTATATGAAACTATATAAAACTATATAAATCTATATAAAACTATATAAAACTATATAAAACTATATAAAACTATGTAAAGCTATATAAAACTATATAAAACTTTATATACATCTATATAAAACTATATAAAACTAAATAAAACTATATAAAACTATATGAAACTATATAAAACTATATGAAAAGCATCTAAAACTATATAAAACTATATAAAACTGTATAAAAATACATAAAACTATATAGAACTATATAAAACTATATAAAACTATATAAAACTATATAAAACTAATAAAACTATAGTAAACTATATAAAACTATACAAAACTATATAAAACTATATAAAACTATACAAAACAAATAAAACTATATAAAAGTATATAAAACTGTGTAAAAGTATATAAAACTATATAATACAATATAAAACTATATAAAACTAATAAAACTAAATGAATCTATATAAAACTATATAAAACTGTATAAGGCTATATCAACCTAATAAGACTATATAAAACTATATAAAACTATATAAAACTATATAAAACTCTATAAAATTATATAAAACTATATAAAACTATATGAAGCTATATAAAACTATACAAAACTATATAAAATTATATAAAACTATATGAAACTATATAAAAGTGTACAAAACTATATGAAACTATATAATACTATATAAAACTGTATAAAAATATATAAATCTATATAGAACTATATAAAACTAAATAAAACTGTATAAAGCTATACAAAACAAATAAAACTATATGAATCTATATAAATCTATATAAAACTGTATACGGCTATATCAAAAGAATAAAACAATATAAAACTATATTAAACTATATGAAACTATATAAGACTATATGAAACTATATGAAACTATATGAAACTATATGAAACTATATGAAACTATATAAAACTATATGAAACTATATAAAACTATATAAAACTATATAAAACTATATAAAACTATATAAAACTATATAAAATTATATAAAAGTATATAAAACTATATAGAACTATATAGAACTTTATAAAAATATATAAAACTATACAAAACTTTATAAAACTATATAAAACTATATAAAACTATATAATACCATATAAAACCATATAAATCTATATAAAACTATATAAGACTATGCAAAACTTTATAAAACTATATAAAACTATATAGAACTATATAAAACTATGTAAAACTGATAAAACTATATGAAGCTATACAAAACTATATAAAACTATACAATACTTTATAAAACTATATAAAACTATATAAAACTATATAAAAATATATAGAACTATATAAAACTATGTAAAACTAAAAAAACTATATGAAACTATACAAAACTTTTATAAAACTATATAAAACTATATAAAACTAAGAAAACTGTATAAAACTATATAAAATTATATGAAACTATATAAAATTATATAAAACTATATAAATCTATATAAAACTATATAAAACTATATAAAACTATATAAAACTATATAAAACTATATAAAACTATGTAAAACTATATAAGACTATATAAAACTTATAAATCTATATAAAACTATACATAACTATATAAAAGAATATAAAACTATATAAAACTATATAATACTATATAAAATTATATAACACTATATAAAACTATATAAAACTATGTAAAACTAATAAAACTATATGAAACTATACAAAACTATATAAAACTATTTAAAACTATATAAAACTATGTAATACTATATAAAACTATATAAATCTAAATAAAACTATCTAAATCTATATAAAACTATATAAAGCTATATAAAACTATATAAAACTATATAAAACTATTTTGAACTATATAAAACCATATAAAACTAGAAAAACTATATGAAACTATACAAAACTTTTATAAAATTATATAAAACTATATAAAATTATATAAAACTATATAAAACTATATAAAACTATATAAAACTATATAAAACTATGTTAAACTATATAAGACTATATAAAACTATATAAAACTATATAAAACTATATAAAACTACATAAAACTATATTGAACTATATAAAACTATGTAAAACTATATAAAACTATATAAAACTATATAAAACTATCTAAAACTATATAAAATTATATATAACTATGTAAAACTATATAAAACTATATAAAACCACGTGGAACTATATAAAACTATTTAAAACTATATAAGACTATATAAAACCATGTAACACTATATAAAACTACATAAAAGTATATAGAACTATATAAAACTATGTAAAAATAATGAAACTATATGAAACTATACAAAACTATATAAAACTATATAAAAGTGTATAAAACTATATAAAACTATATAATACTATATAAAACTATATAAATCTACATAAAACTATCTAAATCTATATAAAACTATATAAAACTATATAAAACTTTATAAAACTATATAAAACTATATAAAACTATATAAAACTACGTAACACTATATAAGACTATATAAAACTATATAAAACTATATAAATCAATGTAAAACTATATAAGACTATATAAAACCTTATAAACCTATATAAAACTATATAGAACTATATAAAGCTATGTAAAACTAATAAAACTATATGAAACTATACAAAACTGTATAAAACTATATAAAACTATATAAAACTATATAATACTATATAAAACTATATAAATCTATATAAAACTATATAAAACTATATAAAACTATATAAAAACATGTAAAACTTAAAAAACTATATGAAACTATACAAAACTATATAAAACTATATAAAACTATATAAAACTATATAATACTATATAAAACTATATAAAACTATATAAAACTATGTAAAACTATATAAAACTATATAGAACTTTATAAAACTATATGAAACTATATAAAACTATGTTAAACTATATAAGACTATATAAAACTATATAAAACTATATAAAACTATATAAAACTACATAAAATTATATAGAACTATATAAAACTATGTAAAAATAATAAAACTATATGAAACTATACAAAACTATATAAAACTATATAAAACTATATAAAACTATATAAAACTATATAAAACTATATAAAACTATATAAAACTATATAATACTATATAAGACTATATAAATCTATATAAAACTATCTAAATCTATATAAAACTATATAAAACTATATAAAACTATATAAAACTATATAATACTATATAAAACTATACAAATCTATATAAAACTATTTAAAGCTATATAAGACTATATAAAACTATATAATACTATATAATACTATATAAAACTCATTAAACTATATAAAACTATATGAAACTAATAAAACTGTATAAAACTATATAAAATTATATAAAACTATAATAATTTATATAAAACTACATAAAACTATGTAAAACTATAAGAAACCATAGAAAACTACACAAAACTTCATAATAATATTGTTGCGATACATCGAATTAACGAGGTTGCGATGTATCGAACTCATCTCTCCAGCATGCACGGCTGATCCAACCCTTAGGATCTGAAGGGGGTTGAAATAAACTGGTCGCTAAGGAGTTGGTCAGAGTAAACGAAGACAAACGAGTAGTCTTTGACGAGAATAGACGTGTTGAGCTATAGACTACATTCTGTAATATTTGTATGAAATTGTAAATATTAGTGTAAATAAGAACATTGTAAATAAACATGTCGCGGGCGAGCACTCCAGGACCCGCCCAGCGCAACAATATGTATAACTGCATAACACAATGTAAAAGGTGAAATACAATAAAAAAGAATACAAAACAATGTATAACCGCTTAAAACTACATAATGCTATAGAATCGTGTACAATACTACATAAAACTGTATAAAATTATATTGAACTATAATATACTTTATAAAAGTGTATAAAACTGTATAAAATTATATAAAACTCGCATAACACAGTACCAGATCGCTTCTCGGCATTATGGTTAATATCAACGTGTGCTCGCATAAAACAGATCCAGATCGCCTCCCGGGCCTTACGGCTAATGTGAACGCGTACTAGCATAAGCCAAATCCAGCTCGCTTCTCGGCCTTATGGTTATGCTTTGCCATAAGCCCGACAGGATATCTGCATTTGGGTTATGCGAGTACACTCTGATCTTAGTAATAAGGCCGAGAAGCGTTCCGGATTTGGGTTATTCGATTACACTTTGATCTTAACCATAGGGCCGAGAAGCGATCTGGATGTGTGTTAGACGAGTACACTTTGTTCTTAGCCATAAGGCCTAGAGGCGATCTGGATGTGTGTTACGGGAGTACACATTCATCTTAGCCATAAGGCCGGGAAGCGATCTGGATGCTTGTTATGAGAGTACACTATGATCATAGCCATAAGGCCTAGAGGCGATCTGAATGTGTGTTATGCGAGTACACTTTGATCTTAGACATAAGGCCGAGAAGAAATCTGGATGTGTGTTATGAGAGTACAGTTTGATGTTAGCCATAAGGCCGAGAAGCGATCTGGATGTGTATTATTCACGTAAACTTTGATCTTAGGCATAAGGCCGAGAAGCGATATGAATTTGGGTTATGCGTGTACACTTCGATCATAGGCATAAGGCCCAGAAGCGGTCTAGATTAAGGTTATTCGAGTCCACTTTGATCTTAGTCATAAGGCCGATAAGCGACCTGGATGTGTGTTATGCGGGTACACTATGATCTTAGCCATATGGCCAGGAAGCGATCTGGTTGTGTTATATGCGAGTACACTTTGATCTGAGCCATAAGGCCGAGAAACGAACTGGATTTGGGTTATTCGAGTACACTTTGATCTTAGCCATTATGCCGAGAAGCGATCTGGATGTATGTTATGCGAGTACACTTTGATCTTGGCCATAACGACGAGTAGCAATCTGGATGTGTATTATTCGAGTACACTTTGATCTTAGCCATAATGCAGTGAAGCGATCTGGATGTGTGTTATTCGAGAACACTTTGATCTTAGCCATAATGCCGTGAAGCGATCTGGATGTGTGTTATTCGAGATCACTTTGAATTTAGTTTAGGCGAGTACTCTTTGATCTTAGCAATATGGCCGAGAAGCGAACTGGACGTGTGTTATGCGAGTACACATTGATCTTATCCATAAGGCCGAGAAGCGATCTGAAATTGGTTTATTCGAGTACACTTTGATCTTAGCTATAAGGCCGAGAAGCGATCTTGATGTTTGTTATACGAGTACACTTTGGTCTTAGCCATACGGCCGAGAAAAGATCTGGATGTTTATTATGCGGGTACACTTTGATCTTAGCCATAAGGCCGAGGTGCGATCTGGATTTGGGTTACTCGAGTGCACTTTGAGCTTAGCTATAAGGCCGACGAGCGATCTAGACGTGTGTTAAGCGAGTACACTTTGATGTTATCCATAAGGCCGAGAAGCGATCTGAAATTGGTTTATTCGAGTCCACTTTGATCTTAGCCATAAGGCCGAAAACCGATTTGGATTTGGTTTATTCGGGTACACTTTGATCTTAGCCATAAGGCGGAGAAGCGATCTGGATGTGTATTATTCGTGTACACTTTGATCTTAGCCGTAAGGCCGACAAGCGATCTGGAAGTGTGTTATGCAAGGACACTTTGATCTTAGCCATAAAGACGAGAAGCGATCTGGATGTGTGTTATGCGAGTACACTTTGATCTTAACCATAAGCCCGAGAAGCGATCTGGTTGTATGTTATGACAGTACATTTGATCTTAGCCATAAAGACGAGATGCGATCTGGATGTGTGTTATACGAGTACACTTTGGTCTTAGCCGTAAGGCCGAGAAGCATTCTGGATGTGTGTTGTGAGAGTACTCTTTGATCTTATCCATAGGGCCGAGGAGTCATCTGGATTTGGGTTATTCGAGTACAGTTTCATCTTAGCCACATGGCCGAAAATCGATCTGGATGTGTGTTATGCGAGTACACTTTGGACTTAGCCATAAGGCCGAGAAGCGATCTGGATGTGTGTTTTGCGACTGAACTTTGATCTTAGCCATAAGGCCGAGAAGCGATCTGGATGTGTGTTTTGAGAGTACACTTTGATCTTAGCCATAAGACCGTGAACTGATCAGGACTTGTGTTATTCGGGTATACTTTGATCTTAGCCGTATGGCCGTGAAGCTTTCTGGATGTGTGTTATGCGAGTACACTTTGATCTTAACCATAAGCCCGAGAAGCGATCTGGTTGTATGTTATGACAGTACATTTGATCTTAGCCATAAGGCCGAGAAGCGATCTGGATGTGTGTTAGGCGAGTACACTTTGATCTTAGCTATAAGGCCGATGAGCGACCTGGAGTTGTGTTTTTCGAGCACCGTTTCACCTTAGCCATAATGCCGAGGAGAGATCTGGCTTTGGGTCATTCGAGTACACTGTGATCTCAACCATAAGGAAAAGAAGCGATCTGCATTTTCGTCATTTCGAAACACTTTGATCTTATCCATAAGGCCGAGAAGCGACCTGGATGTGTGTTATGCGAGTACTCTTTGATCTTCGCCATTAGGCCGAGAGTCGATCTGGTTGTCTGCTATGCGAGGAGACTTTGATCTTAGTCATAATGCCGAGAAGCGATCTGGATGTGTGTTATGCGAGTACTCCTTGATCTTAGCCATAAGGCCGAGAAGCGATCTAGGTGTGTGTTATGCAAGTACACTTTGATCTGAGTCATAAGTGCAATACGCCATCTAGATTTGTGTTATTCGAGTACACTTTGATCTTAGCCATAAGGCCGAGAGACGAACTGGATGTGTGTCTTGCGAGTACTCTTTGATCTTAGCCATAAGGCCGAGAAGCGATCTGGATTTGGGTTTTTCGATTACACTTTTATCTGAGCCATAAGGCCGAGAAGCGATCTGGATTTGGGTTTTTCGATTACACTTTTATCTGAGCCATAAGGCCGAGAAGCGATCTGGATTTGGGTTTTTCGATTACACTTTGATCTTAGCGATAACGCCGGGAAGCGATCTGGATTTGGCTCATTCGAGTACATTTTGATCTTCGCCATAAGGCCGAGAAGCGATCTGGATTTGGGTTATTCGTGTACACTTTGATCTTAGCTATAAGGCCGGGATGCGTTCTGGATGTGTGTTATGCGAGTACACTTTGATGCTAGCCATAAGGCCGAGAAGCGATCGGGACGTGTGTCATGCGAGTACACTTTGATCTTAGCCATACGGACGAGAAGCGATCTGGATGTGTGTTATTCGAGTACACTTTGATCATATCCATAAGGCCGAAAGCGATCTGGATGTGTTTTATGCGAGTTCACTTTGATCATAGCCACAAGGCCGATAAGCGACCTGGATTTGGGTTATGCGAGTACACTTTGATCATAGCCATAAGGCCGAGAAGAGATCTGGATTTGGGTTACTCGAGTACACTTTGATCTTAGCTATAAGGCGAAAAATTGATATCGATGTGGGTTATCCGAGTACACTTTGATCTTAGATATAAGGCCGAGAAGCGATCTGGATTTGGGTTATCCGTGTACACTTTGATCTCATCAATAAGGCCGAGAAGTGCTCTGGATGTGTGTTATGCGAGTACACATTGATCTTAGCCATACGGACGAGCAGCGATCTGGACGTGTGTTATCCGAGTACACATTGGTCATGGCAATAAGGCTGAGAAGCGATCTCGATTTCAGTTATTCCGGTACACTTTCATCTTAGCCAAAAGGCCGAGAAGCGATACGGACGTGTGTTATGCAAGAACACTTTGATATTAGCTATAAGGCCGAGAAGCGTTCTGGATGTGTGTTATGCGAGTACACTTTGATCTCATCAATAAGGCCGAGAAGTGTTCTGGATGTGCGTTATGCGAGTACAGTTTGATCTTAGCCATAAGGCCGGAAAGCGACCTGGATGTTTGTTATGCGAGTACACTTAGATCTTAGCCATAAGGCCGAGAAGCGATCTGGATGTGTGTTAAGCGAGTACACTTTGATCTCAGCCATAATGCGGAGAAGTGTTCTGGACGTGTGTTATGCAAGTACACTTTGATCTTAGTCACACGGATGAGAAGCGATATGGATTTGGGTTATACGGGTGCACTTTGATCCTAGCCATAAGACCGAGAAGCGATCTGGATGTGTGTTATGCGAGTACACTTTGTTCTTAGCCATAAGACCGGAAAGCGACCTGGATGTTTGTTATGCGAGTACACTTAGATCTTAGCCAGAAGGCCGAAAGCGATCTGGATGTGTGTTATGCGAGTACACTTTGATGCTAGCCATAAGGCCGAGAAGCGATCGGGATGTGTGTCATGCGAGTATACTTTGATCTTAGCCATACGGACGAGAAGCGATATGGATTTGGGTTATACGGGTGCACTTTGATCCTAGCCATAGGACCGAGAAGCGATCTGGATGTGTGTTATGCGAGTACACTTTGATCTTAGCCATAAGGCCGAGCAGCGATCTGAATTTGGGTTATTCGAGTACACTTAGATCTTAGCCATAAGGCCGAGAAGCGATCTGGATGTGTGTTATGCGAGTACACTTTGATCTCAGCCATAATGCCGAGAAGTGTTCTGGACGTGTGTTATGCGAGTACACTTTGATCTTAGCCATACGGACGAGCAGCGATCTGGATGTGTGTTATTCGAGTACACTTTGATCATATCCGTAAGGCCGAAAGCGATCTGGATGTGTGTTATGCGAGTACACTTTGATGCTAGCCATAAGGCCGAGAAGCGATCGGGATGTGTGTCATGCGAGTACACATTGATCTTAGCCATCCGGACGAGCAGCGATCTGGATTTGCGTTATTCGTGTACATTTTGATCTTAGACATAAGGCCGAGAGGCTATGTGGAGATGTGTTATGCGAGTACACTTCGATCGTAGCCATAAGGCCGAGCATCGACCTGGATTTGGTTTATTCGAGTACACTTTGATCTTACCCATAAGGCCGACAAGCGATATGGATTTGGGTTATTCGAGTACACTTTGATCTTAGCCATCAGGCCGAGAAGCGATCTGGATGTGTGTTCTGCGAGTACACTTTGTTCTTTGCCATAAGGCCGATAAGCCATCTGGATGAGTGTCATGCGAATACACTTTGTTACTATCCTTAAGGCCGAGAAGCGATCTGGATATGTGTTATGCGAGTACACTTTGATGTTAGCCATAAGGCCGAGAGGCGATCTGGATATGTGTTATGTGAGTACACTTTGATCTTAGGCATAAGGCCGAAAAGCGATATGGACTTCGGTTATTCGTGTACACCCTGATCTAAGCCATAAGGCCGAGAAGCGATCTGGATGTGTGTTAGGCGAGTACACTTTGATCTTAGCTATAAGGCCGATGAGCGACCTGGAGTTGTGTTTTTCGAGCACCGTTTCACCTTAGCCATAATGCCGAGGAGAGATCTGGCTTTGGGTCATTCGAGTACACTGTGATCTCAACCATAAGGAAAAGAAGCGATCTGCATTTTCGTCATTTCGAAACACTTTGATCTTATCCATAAGGCCGAGAAGCGACCTGGATGTGTGTTATGCGAGTACTCTTTGATCTTCGCCATTAGGCCGAGAGTCGATCTGGTTGTCTGCTATGCGAGGAGACTTTGATCTTAGTCATAATGCCGAGAAGCGATCTGGATGTGTGTTATGCGAGTACTCCTTGATCTTAGCCATAAGGCCGAGAAGCGATCTAGGTGTGTGTTATGCAAGTACACTTTGATCTGAGTCATAAGTGCAATACGCCATCTAGATTTGTGTTATTCGAGTACTCTTTGATCTTAGCCATAAGGCCGAGAGACGAACTGGATGTGTGTCTTGCGAGTACTCTTTGATCTTAGCTATATGGACGAGAAGCGACCTGGATTTGGATTATTCGAGTACACTTTGATCTAAGCCATAAGGCGTAGAAGCAATCTGGATGTGTGTTATGAGAGTACACTTTGTTCATAGCCATAAGGCCGACAAGCGATCTGGATTTGTCTTATTCGAGTACACTTTGATCTTAGCCATAAGGCAGGGACGCGATCTGGAGGTGTGTTATGCGAGAACACTTTGATCTTGGCCATACGGCCGAGTAGCGCTCTGGATTTTTGTTATTCGAGTACACTTTGTACTTATCCATAAGGCCGAGAAGCGTTATGGATGTGTGTTACGCGAGTACACTCTGATCTTAGCAATAAGGCCGAGACGCGATGTGGATGAGTGTCATGCGAGTACTCTTTGATCTTAGCCATAAGGCCGAGAAGCGATCTGGATGAGTGTTATGCGAGTACGCTTTGATCGTAGCCACAAGGCCGATAAGCGACCTGGATTTGGGTTATGCGAGTACCCTTTGATGTTAGCCAGAAGGCCGAGAAGCGATCTGGATGTGTGTTAGACGAGTACAGTTTGATCTTAGAAATAAGGCCGGGAAGCGATCTGGATGTGTGTTACTCGAGTACACTTTGATCTTAGCTATAATGCCGAGAAGTGATCCGGATTTGGGTTATGCAAGTACACTTTGATCTTAGCCATAAGACCGACAAGCGACCTGGATCTGGGTTATTCGAGTACATTTTGATCTTAGTCAGAAGGACAACAAGCGGCCTGGATGTGTGTTATGCGAGTACACTTTCATCATAGCCATATGGCCGAGAAGCAATCTGGATTTGGGTTGCTCGAGTACACTTTCATCATGGCGATGAGGCCAAGAAGCGATCTGGATGTGTGATATGCGAATACACTTTGATATTAGCCATAAAGCCGAGAAGCGAGCTGGATGAGTGTTATGCGAGTACACTTCGATCTTAGCGATACAGCAGAGCAGCGATCTGGATTTGGGGTATGCGAGTACACTTTGATCTTAGCCATGAGGCCATGAAGCGATCTGGATGTGTGTTATTCGTGTACTCTTTGATATTAGCCATAATGCGGAGAAGCGATCTGGACGTGTGTTATCCGAGTACACATTGGTCATGGCAATAAGGCTGAGAAGCGATCTCGATTTCAGTTATTCCGGTACACTTTCATCTTAGCCATAAGGCCGAGAAGCGATACGGACGTGTGTTATGCAAGAACACTTTGATATTAGCTATAAGGCCGAGAAGCGTTCTGGATGTGTGTTATGCGAGTACACTTTGATCTCATCAATAAGGCCGAGAAGTGTTCTGGATGTGCGTTATGCGAGTACAGTTTGATCTTAGCCATAAGGCCGGAAAGCGACCTGGATGTTTGTTATGCGAGTACACTTAGATCTTAGCCATAAGGCCGAGAAGCGATCTGGATGTGTGTTAAGCGAGTACACTTTGATCTCAGCCATAATGCGGAGAAGTGTTCTGGACGTGTGTTATGCAAGTACACTTTGATCTTAGTCACACGGATGAGAAGCGATATGGATTTGGGTTATACGGGTGCACTTTGATCCTAGCCATAAGACCGAGAAGCGATCTGGATGTGTGTTATGCGAGTACACTTTGTTCTTAGCCATAAGACCGGAAAGCGACCTGGATGTTTGTTATGCGAGTACACTTAGATCTTAGCCATAAGGCCGAAAGCGATCTGGATGTGTGTTATGCGAGTACACTTTGATGCGAGCCATAAGGCCGAGAAGCGATCGGGATGTGTGTCATGCGAGTATACTTTGATCTTAGCCATACGGACGAGAAGCGATATGGATTTGGGTTATACGGGTGCACTTTGATCTTAGCCATAAGACCGACAAGCGACCTGGATCTGGGTTATTCGAGTACATTTTGATCTTAGTCAGAAGGACAACAAGCGGCCTGGATGTGTGTTATGCGAGTACACTTTCATCATAGCCATATGGCCGAGAAGCAATCTGGATTTGGGTTGCTCGAGTACACTTTCATCATGGCGATGAGGCCAAGAAGCGATCTGGATGTGTGATATGCGAATACACTTTGATATTAGCCATAAAGCCGAGAAGCGAGCTGGATGAGTGTTATGCGAGTACACTTCGATCTTAGCGATACAGCAGAGCAGCGATCTGGATTTGGGGTATGCGAGTACACTTTGATCTTAGCCATGAGGCCATGAAGCGATCTGGATGTGTGTTATTCGTGTACTCTTTGATATTAGCCATAATGCGGAGAAGCGATCTGGACGTGTGTTATCCGAGTACACATTGGTCATGGCAATAAGGCTGAGAAGCGATCTCGATTTCAGTTATTCCGGTACACTTTCATCTTAGCCATAAGGCCGAGAAGCGATACGGACGTGTGTTATGCAAGAACACTTTGATATTAGCTATAAGGCCGAGAAGCGTTCTGGATGTGTGTTATGCGAGTACACTTTGATCTCATCAATAAGGCCGAGAAGTGTTCTGGATGTGCGTTATGCGAGTACAGTTTGATCTTAGCCATAAGGCCGGAAAGCGACCTGGATGTTTGTTATGCGAGTACACTTAGATCTTAGCCATAAGGCCGAGAAGCGATCTGGATGTGTGTTAAGCGAGTACACTTTGATCTCAGCCATAATGCGGAGAAGTGTTCTGGACGTGTGTTATGCAAGTACACTTTGATCTTAGTCACACGGATGAGAAGCGATATGGATTTGGGTTATACGGGTGCACTTTGATCCTAGCCATAAGACCGAGAAGCGATCTGGATGTGTGTTATGCGAGTACACTTTGTTCTTAGCCATAAGACCGGAAAGCGACCTGGATGTTTGTTATGCGAGTACACTTAGATCTTAGCCATAAGGCCGAAAGCGATCTGGATGTGTGTTATGCGAGTACACTTTGATGCGAGCCATAAGGCCGAGAAGCGATCGGGATGTGTGTCATGCGAGTATACTTTGATCTTAGCCATACGGACGAGAAGCGATATGGATTTGGGTTATACGGGTGCACTTTGATCCTAGCCATAGGACCGAGAAGCGATCTGGATGTGTGTTATGCGAGTACACTTTGATCTTAGCCATAAGGCCGAGCAGCGATCTGAATTTGGGTTATTCGAGTACACTTTGATTTTAGCCATAAGGCCGAGAAGCGATCTGGATTTGTGTTATGCGAGTACACTTTGATCTCATCAATAAGGCCGAGAAGTGCTCTGGATGTGTGTTATGCGAGTACACTTTGATCTGAGCCATACGGACGAGCAGCGATCTGGATGTGTGTTATTCGAGTACACTTTGATCATATCCATAAGGCCGAAAGCGTTCTGGATGTGTGTTATGCGAGTACACTTTGATGCTAGCCATAAGGCCGCGAAGCGATCGGGATGTGTGTCATGCGAGTACACTTTGATCTTAGCCATACGGACGAGCAGCGATCTGGATGTGTGTTATTCGAGTACACTTTGATCATATCCATAAGGCCGAAAGCGATCTGGATGTGTGTTTTGCGAGTACACTTTGATGCTAGCCATAAGGCCGAGAAGCGATCGGGATGTGTGTCATGCGAGTACACTTTGATCTCAGCCATAAGGACGAGAAGTGATCTGGATTTGGGTTAGTCGATCACACTTTTATCTGAGGCATAAGGCCGAAAGCGATCTGGATGTGTGTTATGCGAGTACACTTTGATCTTAGCCATAAGGCCGAGAAGCGATCTGGATGTGTGTTATGCGAGTACACTTTGTTCTCAGCCATAAGGACGAGAAGTGATCTGGATTTGGGTTAGTCGATCACACTTTTATCTTAGGCATAAGGCCGTGAAGCGTTCTGGATGTGTGTTATGCGAGTATACTTTGATCCTAGCCATACGGCAGAGCAGCGATCTGGATTTGGGTTATTCGAGCAAACTTTGATCTTAACCATAAGGCCGTGAAGCGATCTGTATGTGTGTTATGCGAGTGCACTTTGATAGTAACCATAAGGCTGTGAAGCGATATGGATGTGTGTTATGGGAATACAACTTGATCTTAGCCATAAGGGCGATAAGCGACCTGGATTTGGGTATGCGAGTACACTTTGATCTAAGCCATACTGCTGAGAAGCTATCTGGATATGTGTTATGCGAGTACACTTTGATCTCATCAGTAAGGCCGAGAAGTGTTCTGGATGTGCGTTATGCGAGTACACTTTGATCTTAGCCATAAGGTCGGAAAGCGACCTGGATGTTTGTTATGCGAGTACACTTAGATCTTAGCCATAAGGCCGAGAAGCGATCTGGATGTGTGTTAAGCGAGTACACTTTGATCTCAGCCATAATGCGGAGAAGTGTTCTGGACGTGTGTTATGCAAGTACACTTTGATCTTAGTCACACGGATGAGAAGCGATATGGATTTGGGTTATACGGGTGCACTTTGATCCTAGCCATAAGACCGAGAAGCGATCTGGATGTGTGTTATGCGAGTACACTTTGTTCTTAGCCATAAGACCGGAAAGCGACCTGGATGTTTGTTATGCGAGTACACTTAGATCTTAGCCATAAGGCCGAAAGCGATCTGGATGTGTGTTATGCGAGTACACTTTGATGCGAGCCATAAGGCCGAGAAGCGATCGGGATGTGTGTCATGCGAGTATACTTTGATCTTAGCCATACGGACGAGAAGCGATATGGATTTGGGTTATACGGGTGCACTTTGATCCTAGCCATAGGACCGAGAAGCGATCTGGATGTGTGTTATGCGAGTACACTTTGATCTTAGCCATAAGGCCGAGCAGCGATCTGAATTTGGGTTATTCGAGTACACTTTGATTTTAGCCATAAGGCCGAGAAGCGATCTGGATTTGTGTTATGCGAGTACACTTTGATCTCATCAATAAGGCCGAGAAGTGCTCTGGATGTGTGTTATGCGAGTACACTTTGATCTGAGCCATACGGACGAGCAGCGATCTGGATGTGTGTTATTCGAGTACACTTTGATCATATCCATAAGGCCGAAAGCGTTCTGGATGTGTGTTATGCGAGTACACTTTGATGCTAGCCATAAGGCCGCGAAGCGATCGGGATGTGTGTCATGCGAGTACACTTTGATCTTAGCCATACGGACGAGCAGCGATCTGGATGTGTGTTATTCGAGTACACTTTGATCATATCCATAAGGCCGAAAGCGATCTGGATGTGTGTTTTGCGAGTACACTTTGATGCTAGCCATAAGGCCGAGAAGCGATCGGGATGTGTGTCATGCGAGTACACTTTGATCTCAGCCATAAGGACGAGAAGTGATCTGGATTTGGGTTAGTCGATCACACTTTTATCTGAGGCATAAGGCCGAAAGCGATCTGGATGTGTGTTATGCGAGTACACTTTGATCTTAGCCATAAGGCCGAGAAGCGATCTGGATGTGTGTTATGCGAGTACACTTTGTTCTCAGCCATAAGGACGAGAAGTGATCTGGATTTGGGTTAGTCGATCACACTTTTATCTTAGGCATAAGGCCGTGAAGCGTTCTGGATGTGTGTTATGCGAGTATACTTTGATCCTAGCCATACGGCAGAGCAGCGATCTGGATTTGGGTTATTCGAGCAAACTTTGATCTTAACCATAAGGCCGTGAAGCGATCTGTATGTGTGTTATGCGAGTGCACTTTGATAGTAACCATAAGGCTGTGAAGCGATATGGATGTGTGTTATGGGAATACAACTTGATCTTAGCCATAAGGGCGATAAGCGACCTGGATTTGGGTATGCGAGTACACTTTGATCTAAGCCATACTGCTGAGAAGCTATCTGGATATGTGTTATGCGAGTACACTTTGATCTCATCAGTAAGGCCGAGAAGTGTTCTGGATGTGCGTTATGCGAGTACACTTTGATCTTAGCCATAAGGTCGGAAAGCGACCTGGATGTTTGTTATGCGAGTACACTTAGATCTTAGCCATAAGGCCGAGAAGCGATCTGGATGTGTGTTATGCGAGTACACTTTGATCTCAGCCATAATGCCGAGAAGTGTTCTGGACGTGTGTTATGCGAGTACACTTTGATCTTAGCCATACGGACGAGCAGCGATCTGGATGTGTGTTATTCGAGTACACTTTGATCATATCCGTAAGGCCGAAAGCGATCTGGATGTGTGTTATGCGAGTACACTTTGATGCTAGCCATAAGGCCGAGAAGCGATCGGGATGTGTGTCATGCGAGTACACATTGATCTTAGCCATCCGGACGAGCAGCGATCTGGATTTGCGTTATTCGTGTACATTTTGATCTTAGACATAAGGCCGAGAGGCTATGTGGAGATGTGTTATGCGAGTACACTTCGATCGTAGCCATAAGGCCGAGCATCGACCTGGATTTGGTTTATTCGAGTACACTTTGATCTTACCCATAAGGCCGACAAGCGATATGGATGTGGGTTATGCGAGTGCACTTTGATCTTAGCCATAAGGCCGAGAAGCGATATCGATGTGTGTTATGGGAATACTCTTTGATCTTAGCCATAAAGCCGAGAAGCGATCTGGATTTGGGTTATTCGATTGCACTTTGATCTTAGCCAAAGGCCGAGTAGTGATCTAGATGTGTGTTATGCGAGTACGCCCTGATCTTAGCCCTAAGTCCGAGAAGCAATCTGGATTTGTGTTATGCGTGTACATTTTAAATCTCAGCCATAAGGCCGAGACGCGATCTGGATGTGTGTTATGCGATAACACTCTGTTCATGGCCACAAGGCCCAATAAACGAGCTGGATTTGGGTCATGCGAGTACACTTTGATCACATCCATGAGGCCGTGAAGCGAACTGGATGTCTGACATGCGTGTACACTTTGATCTTAGCAATATGGCCGAGGAGCGATCTGGATGTGTGTTATGCGAGTACACTTTGACCTTAGACATGCGACCGAGGAGCGATCTGGATTTGGGTTATTCGTGTGCACTTTGATCTTAACCATCAGACCGCGAAGCGGTCTGGATGTGTGTTATGCTAATACTCTTTGACCTTAGCCATACGGCCGAGTAGCTATCGGGATTTGGGTCATTCGAGTCCACTTTGGTCTTAGCCATAAGGCCGAGAAGCGGTCTGGATTTTGGTTATTCGAGTACAAATTGATCTTAGCCATTAGACCGCGAAGCGATCTGGATGTGTTTTATGCGAGTACACTTTGATCTTGGACATACAGCCGAGCAGCGCTCTGGATTTATGTTATTCCGGTATGATTTGATCTTAGCCATATGGCCGAGAAGCGATCTGGATGAGTGTTACGCGAGTACACTTTGTGCTTAGCCATAAGGCCGAGAAGCGATCTGGATTTGCTTCATGCCGGTGCACTTTGATCTTAGCCATACGGTCGAGCAGAGACCTGGATTTTAGTTATTCGTGTACACTTTGATCTTAGCCATAAGGCCAAAAATCGATCTGGATGTGTGTTATGCGAGTACACTTTGATATTAGCCATACGGACGAGCAGAGATCTGGATTTGGGTTATTCGTGTACACTTTGATCTTAGCCATAAGGCCGCAATGCGTTCTGGATGTGTGTTACGCGAGTATACTTTGACCTTAGTCATAAGGCTGAAAAGCGACCTGGATTTGGGTTATTCGAGTAGACTTTGATATTAGCCATAAGCGCGAGAAGCGTTCTGGATGTGTGTTACGCGAGTACACTTTGAACATAGCCATACGGCAGAGTAGCGATCTGTATTTGGGTTATACGAGTTCACTCTGATCTTTGCCATAAGGCCAAGAAACGACATGGATTTGGGTTATTCGAGTACACTTTGATCTTAGCCATAAGGCCGAGAAGCGATCTGTATTTGGTTTATTCGAGTACACTTTGATCGTAGCCATAAGGCCGACAAGCGATCTGGATGTGTGTTATGCGAGTACACGTTGGTCTTAGCCATAAGACCGAGACGCGATCCGGATTTGTCTTATTCGAGTACACTTTGATCCTTGCCAAAGACGGGGAAGTGATCTGCATGTGTGTTAAGAGAGTACATGTTGTGACTAACCGCCAGATCCGAGATGCGTTCTACGCTAACTGTTACTCGTATAATACAGACCCATATCTCTTCTCGGCCGTACGGGTAATATCATTGTGTCAACGCATAATACAGACCCAGGTCGCTTCTCTGCCTTAAGGCTAAGATCGACGTGTACTCGCATAGACAGATCCAGGCCTCTTGTTGGGCTCATGGAAAAGACGAAAGTGTACTCGCTTTACACATATTCAGACCGCTTCTCCGCTGTACGGATAATATAAACGTGTAATCGCATAACATTGATACAGGTCGCTTTCTCTGCATTATGGACAAGATAAACGGGTACTCGTATATCACAGTTCCATATCTCTTCTGCGCATTATGGCTAAAGCTATATAGAACAATGCGAAACTATATCAAACTGGATCAAACGATATGAAACTATATAAGGCTACATAAAACTGTGTAAGACTATAATAAATCTATATGAAACTATATAAAACTATATAAAAATATGTAAAATTATATTAATCTATGTAAAACTATTTTAAATTATATAAAACTACATAAAACAATATCAATCTATATAAAATAGTATAAAACTACATAAAACATTGTCAATCTATATAAAACTATATAAAACTAAACAAAACTGTAGAGATCTATATGAGACTATGTAAAACTATATGAAACTAATGAAACTATATAATACTATGTAAAACAATATAAAACTAATGAAACTATATAAAACTATATAAAACTATATAAAACTATATAAAACTATACGAAAGTATATAAAACTACACAAAACTATATAAAACAATATAAAACTAATAAAACTATATAAAATAATATAAAACTATATAAAACCAATAAAACTGTATAAAACTAATAAAACTATGTAAAACTATATAATACTATATAAAACTATATAAAACTATATAAAACAACATTGAGCTATATAAAATTATATAAAACTATATAAAAGCATATAAAACTATATTAAACTATGTAAATCTAATAAAACAATATAAAACTATATCAAACTATATAAAGCGATAGAAAACTATATAAAAGAATGTTCTGGTAGGACGGCCCTAGTAGCCCGTGAAGCCGCCTTAGAAGGAAGGATCGCAGCGATGGAAGCGAACCATCAGGTTATCACTTCCAATTTAGAGACTTTAGCACAGAGGATCATAACGGTGACCTCGTCTGTAAGTCGCGACTCTGTAACGGCTGACCCGTTCGCACTCGCGGCTCCGTCTCAGCCAGCTGTGCAGTCGACTCCGCCTGTCGAAGGCAACAACGGACCTCGCGGCATACCGGATCTGGGATATGTCGTGAGACCACCCGTTTTCGATGGAAGAAATGGGTGGAATGAGTACCACCTTCAATTTGAGGCTGTGGCTGCAGCGAACTGGTGGGATGAACCAAGGAAGGCGTTGGCCTTGGTTTCATCGCTGGAGGGTTCGGCTCGTAGTGTACTCACTTCCCTTCCCGCTGGTAGTTTACAGAATTACACCGCGATCGTTTCGGCACTGGAGTTCCGTTATGGAACGAAAAATTTAACGAATTTAAATTTCGTTTTATTCCAAAATTACAAACAGCGGAAAGGAGAGCCCATTTCCGATTTGGCCAGGGAGATAGAAAGGTTGGCGCAGGCCGCCTTTTGTGAATGCCCTGCCGAGATCAGGGACAAACTGGCGGCCTCCCAGTTCGTGTCAGCTCTGGCCAATGAAGACATGAAAAGAGCGTTAAGACTCGGCGGGTTTGCATTTCTCAGGGCTGCCTTTATTCGGGCCCTGGAGATCGAAGCCGTCGAGAGCACTTCAGAGGTCACCGCTGATGAAGTGCGGGTACTAAAATCTGTGCCCCGTGTTTTTGAGTGCAATGCGGCTCGATAAGGCGCCTCGCAGGATGATCGACCGGACATGACGTACAGAAGTCGGACCAGATGGCAAGGTTCCTCGAAGAGGCCCGAGAAGCAGAAGGAGTGCTGGGTCTGCGGGAAGAGCGGACACTTTCAACGGGATTGTCGGATGGGAAAAACAGAGAAACCGAAGAAGGGAAACGGGAAAAGGTCGGAGTAATGGAGGAGCCTCCGACTTCAAGTTCTCCTACCCCCGTCGTCCGAAGAGTGAACCCTCAGGAGAAGATGAGCATCAAGGGATTCATCAATGGAAGAAAATGCAAGATCATCATTGATACCGGATCCTATGTAAATCTGTTATCAGCAAACAAGTTCGGTCCCAGGGAAACACTTAACGCGGCGGGTGCAGGAAACGTGAGAGTCTTCTCGGTTTCGGGAGAAAATCTGAAAATTTTCGGAAAAGAGCGATTCCCTCTGAAAATTGGAAACTTCCAGACGGAAGAAGAATTCTTACTAATACACATGAAAGAAGAATGCATTTTGGGAAGCAACTTCCTCCAAAAGCATGCGAGTAAAATTGACTTCGCCTCGGGTACGCTATCTATTAATGGAGAGGAGCTGTTCCTGCAAGAAAAATCACAAGAGGAGGTGGTCGTACCTGTACATCTGCAGGCCTTGTACTCCCGTTGTTCCGGACAACTTACTGAAGAAGAAAGGAAGAGGTTTCGCCGACTATTACAAGAATTTCAAGACGTTTTTGCTGAAAACCCCGAGCAAGTGGGAAAGTGTGAGGTCGTGCGGCACAGGATCAACACGGGAGATCACGCTCCGATCAAGCAGGCACCACGACGTTTACCGTTCTGTCGCCGTGCCGAAGTTGACGAATTATTGGCGAAGATGCAGAAGCAAGGGGTGATAGAAGAGTCGAAAAGCCTCTGGTCTTCGCCAATTGTCGACTTAATGAAATTACCAAGAAGGACTCCTATCCGCTGCCCAGGATAGAAGACACCTTGAACGCCCTTTCTGGATCTTCTTGGTTCTCAACAATTGATCTCCAAAGTGGATATTGGCAGATTCCTGTCGATAAAAGGGATCGTGAGAAGACCGCATTTTGCACAGGCTCTGGATTGTGGCAATTCAAAGTGATGCCATTTGGGCTGTGTAATGCTCCAGCTACCTTCGAAAGACTCATGGAAACTGTTCTCGCTGATCTGACTTGGAAGATTTGTCTAGTGTACTTGGACGATATAATTGTCTATGGACGAACCTTCGAAGAGGAAGTACAACGCTTAAAAGAGGTGTTCACCCGCCTGCGCGAAGTAAAGCTTTTGATGAACCCGAAGAAATGTAGCTTCTTCCGCAACGAAGTGGCATACCTGGGACATGTCGTATCCAGTCAAGGAGTTAAAACGGATCCGGAGAAGATTTCTGCGGTACGTGAATGGCCGATTCCCAAGAACAAGACTGAACTACGAAGCTTTCTTGAACTCTGCACGTACTATAGAAAATTCGTGCAGGGTTTCTCGCGTATCGCACGACCGCTACACCGACTGACGGAAGAGAAGATGGACTTCGTGTGGACGGAAGAGTGTCAAGAGGCGTCCGAAGAGCTGAAGAGGAAATTAGAAGAGACACCTGTTTTGGCGTACCCTTGGATGGACGCGGACTTCGTTTTGGATACCGATGCCTCGAATTTTGCCATCGGAGCAGTCCTGTCACAAATACAAAACGGAGAGGAGAGGGTCATCGCGTATTTCTCCAAGACGCTGGGGAAAGCAGAGAGAAATTATTGTGTGACCCGAAAGGAACTCTTGGCCATAGTCAAGTCCATAGAGCATTTCCATCACTATCTTTATGGACGAAAATTCCTTATCCGCACAGATCATGCAGCTCTGACCTGGCTCCTGAATTTCAAGAATCCAGAAGGTCAAACGGCGCGTTGGATCGAACGATTACAGGAGTACCAATTTCAAATTAAATACAGAGCAGGAAATATACATGGAAATGCGGATAGCCTTTCAAGAAGACCATGTGGGGAACAATGTAAGCGTTGCTCCCGTTTGGAAGAAAAAGAGAGTGCAAACGAACACTGTCTCCTCGGGACCACACATAGAAACGAACAGTTAGACGAGTGGAGAAAAGCTCAAGAGGAAGACGATGAAATTGGCTTGGTATTCTTGAAGAAACAAGAAGGAACGAAACCAAGCTGGTCGGAACTTTCGTCTTCCTCGCCGGAAACGAAATACTTGTGGGCAATTTGGGATTCCCTGGAAATCAAGGAAGGTCTCTTGTGCAGGAAATGGGAATCTGCCGATGGGAAACAAGTTTCTTGGCTTCTGGTTGTGCCGAAGAGCAAGGTTGAAGAGGTTTCGAAGCAATGCCACGACGCACCATCAGGTGGCCATTTTGGAATCAAGAAGACGCTGGCCAAAGTTCGTCAGAGATTCTTCTGGTTGGATCACCGGAAAGCCGTCGACGAGTGGTGTCGTGGAGGGCTGAAGAAGGGCCCCAAAGAGAGGGGAATAGGGGCCATGAAGGTTTACAATGTCGGGGCACCATTTGAGAGGATCGCGCTCGACACTGTGGGTCCCTTGCCCAGGTCTTCGGCCGGAAACAGGTACGCGCTGGTTGTGGTAGATTATTTTTCGAAGTGGCCGGAGGTGATTGCGCTACCAAACCAGCAGGCGACAACGATTGCAAGAGCGTTGTTGGAACAGGTGATCAGCCGGTATGGAGTGCCGCTAGAGTTGCACTCTGATCAGGGTCGGAGTTTCGAATCTTCCATCTTCAAGGAACTGATGAAGATGCTGGGGATAAAGAAGACGAGGACAACTCCCTTACACCCTCAGTCGGATGGACTCGTAGAGCGGATGATTAGAACTTTGCTGCAGTATCTGTCCCAGTTTGTTTCAGAACATCAGAAAGATTGGGACGAATGGATTCCAACGTTTCTTCTTGCATACCGGACCTCCAGACATGAAACCACAGGATTGACTCCATCTATGGTTTTCATGGGCAGAGAGCTGCGTCTTCCGTTAGACCTGTTGAGAGGGACTTCACCAAGTGCTTTAACGGATGAGAAGACGTACGTCGAAGAATACCGAGCAAGACTTGCTGAAACTCACAACTTTGTACGAGAGAGGTTGCCCAAGGAGAGAAGGTCTGGTTGTACAATCCGAAAAGAACAAAAGGGAAATGTCCCAAGTTGCAATTTGACTGGGAAGGACCATACGAGGTTGTTCAACGATTGAATGACCTAATCTATAGGATTGTCCGTTCCCCTAGAAAGAAACTGCGGATTGTACATGTCAATCGGCTTGCCCGGTTCGATTCAAGAACAACGAATTTGAAGAAATCAAAGGACAATGATCGACATTCTTCGCCCAAGAAGAGGACTTGTCGTCGCTGAAGACTAGGGAAAGAATTTTCCTTCTGGCAGCGGAGGCTTTCCTTCGTTTGCGGCCGAACCGGCCAAGGTTGATATGAGGAAGTGACATTCTCTTAGGAGGGTGTCCCCTCATCTTCTGAGGCTGCATTTCAATAGCGGCGTGCAGCGCCAGGAGTCGGTTCACGAAAGAGTGGTGTTCGGGAGCCCCAAATAAAGGGTTCAGGAGAAGGTTTCCTTGGGGGAACATCCGAGAGAAGGTTTCTCGACGGCTAGGGGAAATTCACCCGAGAAGCCTGGAGGAAAGAAGACTATAAATACAAGAAAGAAGGACTCAATGTGGAAGGGCGAGGAATGAGTGATCCAGGATTACCCGGAGAAGAATTCTTCGGAGGATCGAGTACCGGCGTCTTGCTCAGGGTTTTTGGTGGTTTTCCCCTGAGACGGAGGACGAATGTCAGGACGTTACTGTCTGAGAGACCACCTAGGTAAAGGAATTAATTTGGTTTTACCTACTCTTCAGGCAGAGGTACCACGTGGTTGCAGGCCGGCTTCACTGACAGAAGGAAGCGACAGAGGTTAGCGTTATCGGACTGAAGACGTTCACAGTCGTCGGACTGAAATTGCTGACAGTGAAGTTTGACGCGGTCGGGACGACCGCTCAACGAAGGAGGAGGGCAATGTTGCGATACATCGAATTAACGAGGTTGCGATGTATCGAACTCGTCCCTCTAGCACGCACGGCTGAACCAACCCTTAGGATCTGAAGGGGGTTGAAATAATCTGGTCGCTAAGGAGTTAGTCAGAGTAAACGAAGACAAACGAGTAGTCTTTGAGCGAACGTTGACGAGAATAGACGTGTTGAGCAATACACTACATTCTGTAATATTTGTATGAAATTGTAAATATTAGTGTAAATAAGAACATTGTAAATAAACATGTCGCGGGCGAGCACCCTAGGACCCGCCCAGCGCAACAATACTATATAAAACTATATAATACTATATAAAACTATATAAAACTATATAAAACTATATAATGGTACATAAAACTTTATACAGCTATATAAATCTAATAAAACGATATAAGACTTTATAAATCTGTATAAAACTATATGAAACTGATTAAAACTATACAACACTATATAAAACAATAAAAAACTAATAAAACTAACAAAACTATATAAAACTATATAAAACTCTATAAAACTATATAACACTATATAAAACTATATAAAACTATATAAAACTATATAAAACTATATAAAACATTATAAAACTATATAAAAGTAATTAAACTATATAAAACTGTATAAAACTATATAACACTATATAAAACTATATAAAACTATATAAAACTATATAAAACTATATAAAACTATACAAAACTATCAAAACTATATAAAACTAGTAAAACTATATAAAACTATATAAAACTATATAAAACTATAAAAAAATATATAAAACTATACAAAACTATCAAAACTATATAAAACTAGTAAAACTATATAAAACTATATAAAACTATATAAAACTATAAAAAACTATATAAAACTAACAAAACTATATAACCTACATAAAACTCTATAGAACTATATAAAACTATATAAAACTATATAAAACTATATAAAACTATATAATACCCTATAAAACTATGTAAAACTGTATAAAACTAATAAAACTATATAAAACTATATAAAACTATATAAAAATATATAAAACTAACCAAACTATATAAAACTATATAAAACTTTATAAAACTCTATAAAACTATATCAAACAATATCAAACTATATAAAACTATATAAAACTCTATAAAACTATATAGATCTATTTAAAACTATATAAAACTATATAAAAATATAAAAAACTCTATAAAACTATATAAAACTATATAAAACTATATAAAACTATATAAAGCTATAAAAAAACTAATAAAACTATATAAAAATAGATAAAACTATATAAAACTATATAAAACTAACAAAACTGTATAAAACTATAAAAAACTGTATAAAACTATATAAAACAATATAAAACTGTATAAAACTATATAAATCTATATCAAACAATATCAAACTATATAAAACTATATAAAACTCTATAAAACTATATCAAACAATATCAAACTATATAAAACTATATCAAACTCTATAAAACTATATAGATCTATTTAAAACTATATAAAACTAAATAAAAATATACAAAACTCTATAAAACTATATAAAACTATATAAAACTATATAAAACAATATAAAGCTATAAAAAAACTAATAAAACTATATAAAAATAGATAAAACTATATAAAACTAATAAAACAATATAAAACTATATAAAACTATATAAAACTATATAAAACTAACAAAACTATATAAAACTATAAAAAACTATATAATACTATATAAAACTATTAAAATTATATAAAACTATATAGTACTATATAAAACTATATAATACCCTATAAAACTATGTAAATCTGTATAAAACTAACAAAACTATGTAAAATTAAATAAACCTCTATAAAACTATATAACACTATATAAAACTATATAAAAATATATAAAACTAACAGAACTATATAAAACTATATAAAACTTTATAAAACTAATAAAACTATATAAAACTATATAAAACATTATAAAACTATATAAAACTATATAAAACATTATAAAACTATATAAAAGTATTTAAACTATATAAAACTGTATAAAACTATATAACACTATATAAAACTGTATAAAACTATATAAAACTATATAAAAATATACAAAACTAACAAAACTATATAAAACTATATAAAACTATATAAAACTATATAAAACTATACAAAACTATAAAAGACTATATAAAAGTAACAAAACTATATAAAACTATATAAAACAATATAAAACTATATAAAACTATATAAAATTACCTAAAACTAATAAAACTATATAAAACTATATAAAACTATATAAAATTACATAAAACTAATAAAACTATATAAAACTATATAAAAATATATAAAACTATATAAAATTACATAAAACTAATATAACTATATAAAACTATATAAAACTTTAAAAATATATAAACAATATAGTATTATATAAAACTGTATAAAACTAATAAAACTATATAAAACATATAATACCCTATAAAACTAACAAAACTATGTAAAACTATATAAACCTCTATAAAACTATATAACACTATATAAAACTATATAAAAATATATAAAACTAACAGAACTATATAAAACTATATAAAACTTTATAAAACTAATAAAACTATATAAAACTATATAAAACATTATAAAACTATATAAAAACTATATAAAACTATATAAATCTATATAAAATTATATAAAGCTATAAAAAAACTAATAAAACTATATAAAAAATAGATAAAACTATATAAAACTAATAAAACAATATAAAACTATATAAAACTATATAAAACTATATAAAACTATATAAAACTAACAAAACTATATAAAACTATAAAAACCTATATAAAACTATATAAAACAATATAAAACTGTATAAAACTATATAAAACTATATAACACTATATAAAACTATATAAAACCTGAGCAAAACTATATAAAGCTATATAAAACAATATAAAACTCTATAAAACAGTATAAAAATGTATAAAACTATATAGAACTACATAAAACTAATAAAACTGTATAAAACTATATAAAACTATATAAAACCGTGTAAAACTATATAAAGCTATATAAAACAATATACAACTATACAAAACAGTATAAAAATGTATAAAACTATATAGAACTATATAAAACTATTAAAACTATATAAAATAATACAATACTATATAAAACTATATAAAACTATATAAAACAGTATAAAACTATACAACCCTATATAAAACAATAAACTACTAATAAAACTATACAAACATATATAAACCTCTAAACAAGTATATAAAACTATATAAAACTATATAAACTATATCAAACTCTATAAAACTATATAACACTATATAAAACTATATAAAACTAATAAAACTAATAAAACTATGTAAGACTATATAAAACTATATAAAACTATATAAACCTATATAAAACTAATAAACTATATAAAACTGTATAAAACTATATGAAACTATATATACCTGTATAAAACTATGTAGAACTATTTAAAACTATATAAAACTGTATAATACCATATAAAACTATATAAAGCTATATAAGACTATATAAAACTATATAAAACTATATAAAACTATATAAAACTATATAAAACTATATAAAACTATATAAAACCAATAAAACTATATAAAACTATATAAAACTATATAAAACTATAAAAAACTATAAAAAAATATAAAAATAACAAAACTATATCAAACTATAAAAAACTATATAAAACTATATAAAACTATTAAAATTATATAAAACTATATAGTACTATATAAAACTGTATAAAACTAATAAAACTATATAAAAGTATATAATACCCTATAAAACTATGTAAGACTTTTAAACTAACAAAACTATATAAAACTATATAACACTATATAAAACTATATAAAATTACATAAAACTAATAAAACTGTACAAAACTATAAAGAACTATATAAAAGTAACAAAACTATATAAAACTATATAACACTATATAAAACTATATAAAACTGTATAAAACTAAATAAAACTATATAAAACTATATAAAACTATATAAAAATATGTAAAACTAACAGAACTAAATAAAACTATATAAAACTAACAAAACTATATAAAACTATATAAAACTATATAAAACCATATAAAACTATATAAAACTATATAAAAACTCTATAAAACTATATAAAACTATATAAAACTATTATAAAAACTAACAAAACTATATAAAACTATTTAAACTATATAAAACTGTATGAAAACTGTATAAAACTATATGAAAATATATAAAGCTGTATAAAACTATGTAGAACTATTTAAAACTATATAAAACTGTATAAAACTATATAAAACTTTATAAAACTATATAAAACTATATAAAACTATATAAAACTATATAAAACTATATAAAACTGATAAAACTATGTAAAACTATATATAACTATATAAAAGTAATTAAACTATATAAAACTGTATAAAACTATGTAAAACTAATAAAATTATATAAAACTATATAGTACTATATAAAACTATATAAAACTAATAAAACTATAAAAACTATATAGTACTATATAAACCTATATAAAACTAACAAAACTATATAAAACTATATAAAACTCTGTAAAACTATTTAAAACTATATAAATCTATACTAATTAACAAAACCATATAAAACTAATAAAATTATATAAAACTATATAGTACTATATAAAACTATATAAAACTAATAAAACGATAAAAACTATATAGTACTATATAAAACTATATAAAACTATACAAAACTAACAAAACTATATAAAACTATATAAAACTATATAAACTACATAAAACTATATAAAACGATATGTAACTATATAAAACTATATAAAGCTATATTAAAACTATAAAAAACTGTATGAAACTAACAAACTATATAAAACTATATAAAACTATATAAAACTATATAAAAATATATAAACTAACAAAACTATATAAAACTATATAAAAATATATAAACCTATATAAAACTATATAAAACTATATAAAACTATATAAAACTATATAAAACTATATAAAACTATACAAAACTAATAAAATTATATAAAACTATATAGTACTATATAAAACTGTATAAAACTAATAAACTAACAAACTATATAAACCTATATAAACCTCTATAAAACTGTATAAAACTATATAAAACTATATAAAGCTATATGAAACTATATAAAAATATATAAAACTATATAACACTATATAAAACTATATAAAATTATATAAAACTATATAAAACTATATAAAAATATATAACCCTATATAAAACTATATAAAAATATATATCACTAATAAAACTATATAAAACTATATAAAACTATATAAACTATATAAAACAATATAAAGCTATAAAAAACTATATAAAACTATATAAAACTATATAAAACTAATAAAACTATATAAAACTATGTAAAACTATATAGAAGTAATAAAACTATATAAAACTAACAAAACTATATAAAACTGTATAATACCCTATAAAACTATGTAAATCTGTATAGAACTAACAAAACTATGTAAAACTCTATAGAACTATATAAAACTATATAAAACTATATAAAAACTATGTAAAACTATACAAAACTATATAAAACAGTATAAAAATGTATAAAACTATATAGAACTATATAAAACTAATAAAACTATATAGAATTATCCAATACTATATAAAACTATATAAAACTATGTAAAACTGTATAAAACTATATAACACTATATAAAACTATATAAAACTATATAAAACTAATAAAACTGTATAAAACTGTATAAAACTATATAAAACCAACAAAACTATATAAAACTATATAAAACTCTACAAAACTATATAGAACTATATTAAACTATATAGAAGTAATAAAACTATATTAAAACTATATAAAACTATATAAAACTAATAAAACTATATAAAACTATATAAAACTGTATAAAACTATATAAAACTATATAAAACTAACAAAACTATATAAAACTATATAAAAGTATATAAAACTATATAAAACTAACAAAACTATATAAAAACTATATAAAACTATATAAAACTAATAAAACAATATAAAACTATATAAAACTATTTAAAAGCATCAAAACTATATAAAACTCTATAAACTATATAGAACTAATAATGCTACATAAAACTATATAAAACTATATAAAACTAACAAATCTATATAAAATTATATAAAAGTATATAAGACGATATAAAACTAATAAAACTATATAAAACTATATAAAACTATATAAAACTGTATAAAACTAATAAAAACTATATAAAAACTATATAAAACTAATAAAACTAATAAAACTAATAAAACTATATAAAAATATACAAAACTAAACAAAACTATATAAAACTATATAAAACTATATAAAACTATAAAAAACTATAGAAAACTAACAAAACTATATAAGAGTAACAAAACTATATAAAACTATATAAAACTCTATAAAACTATATAAAACTCTATAAAACTATATAAAACTATATAAAACTACATAAAACTATATAAAACTATATAAAACTATATAAAACTGTATAAAACTATATAAAACTATATAAAACTATATAAAACTATATAAAACTATATAAAACTAATAAACTAATGAAACTAATAAAACTATATAAAACTATGTAAAACTATATAGAAGTACTAAAACTATATTAAACTATATAAAACTATATAAAACTAATAAAACTGTATAAAACTATATAAAACTATATAAAACTCTATAAAACTAACAAAACTATATAAAACTATATAAAAGTATATATAACTATATAAAACTAACAAAACTATATAAAACTATATAAAACTATATAAAACTATAAAACAATATAAAACTATATAAACTATTTAAAAGCAACAAAAACTATATAAACCTGTATAAAACTAATATAAAACTTTACAAAACTATATAGAACTAATAAAGCTACATAAAACTATATAAAACTATATAAAACTATATAAAACTAACAAAACTATATAAAACTATAAAAAACTATATAAACTATATAAAACTACATAAAAGTATATAAAACTATATAAAACTAACAAAACTATATAAAACTATATAAAACCAACAAAACTATATAAAACTATATAAAACTAACAAAACTATATAAAACTATACCAAAACTAACAAAACTATATAAAACTATGTAAATCTAATAAAACTATATAACACTATATAAAACTATATAAAACTATATAAAACTATTTAAAAGCATCAAAACTATATAAAACTGTATAAAACTATATAGAACTAATAATGCTACATAAAACTATATAAAACTATATAAAACTAACAAATCTATATAAAATTATATAAAAGTATATAAGACGATATAAAACTAATAAAACTATATAAAACTATAATAAAACTATATAAAACTGTATAAAACTAATAAACTATATAAAACTATATAAAACTAATAAAACTAATAAAACTAATAAAACTATATAAAAATATACAAAACTAAACAAAACTATATAAAACTATATAAAACTATATAAAACTATAAAAAACTATAGAAAACTAACCAAAACTATATAAGAGTAACAAAACTATATAAAACTATATAAAACTCTATAAAACTATATAAAACTCTATAAAACTATATAAAACTATATAAAACTACATAAAACTATATAAAACTATATAAAACTATATAAAACTATATAAAACTATATAAAACTATATAAAACTATATAAAACTATATAAAACCTATATAAAACTAAATAAAACTATATAAAACTAATAAAACTAATGAAACTAATAAAACTATATAAACTATGTAAAAACTATATAGAAGTACTAAAACTATATTAAACTATATAAAACTATATAAAACTAATAAAACTGTATAAAAACTATATAAACTATATAAAACTCTATAAAACTAACAAAACTATATAAAACTATATAAAAGAATATAAAACTATATAAAACTAACAAAACTATATAAAACTATATAAAAACTAATAAAACTAATAAAACAATATAAAACTATATAAAACTATTTAAAGCAACAAAACTATATAAACCTGTATAAAACTATATAAAACTTTACAAAACTATATAGAACTAATAAAGCTACATAAAACTATATAAAACTATGTAAAACTATATAAAACTAACAAAACTATATAAACTATAAAAAACTATAATAAAACTATATAAAAACTACATAAAAGTATATAAAACTATATAAAACTAACAAAACTATATAAAACTATATAAAACCAACAAAACTATATAAAACTATATAAAACTAACAAAACTATATAAAAACTATACAAAACTAACAAAACTATATAAAACTATGTAAATCTAATAAAACTATATAACACTATATAAAACTATATAAAACTATATAAAACTATGTAAAACTATACAAAACTATATAAAACTGTATAAAACTAAATAAAACTATATAAAGCTATATAAAATTATGTAGAACTATATAAAAACTATATGGAACTGTAGTAATACTATATAAAACTATATAAAACTAATAAAACAATATAAAACTATATAAAAATATTTAAAGCAACAAAACTATATAAAACTTTATAAAACTATATAGAACTAATAAAGCTACATAAAAACTATATAAAACTCTATAAAACTATATAAAACTATATTAAAACTATATAAAACTAACAAAACTATATAAAACTATATAAAACTATATAAAACCAACAAAACTATATAAAACTATATAAAACTAACAAAACTATATAAAACTATATAAAACTATATAAAACTATGTAAAACTATACAAAACTATATAAAACTATATAAAACTATATAAAATTATTTAAAACAATACAAAACTATATAAAACTGTATAAAAATGTATAAAACTATATAGAAACTATATAAAACTAATAAAACTATATAGAATTATCCAATGCTGTATAAAACTATATAAAACTGTATAAAACTATATAAAACTATATAAATCTAACCAGAACTACATAAAACTCTATAGAACTATATAAAACTATATAAAACTAATCTAAAACTATATAACACTATATAAAACATAATAACACTATATAAAACTATATAAAACTATATAAAACTAAATAAAACTAACAAAACTATATTAAACTATATAACACTGTATAAAACTATATAAAACTATATAAACTATATAAAACTAACAAAACTATATGAAACTATGTAAACCTATATAAAACTAATAAAACTAACAAAACTATATAATACTGTATAAAGCTCTATGAAACTATATAAAACTATATAAAACTATATAAAACTATATATAACCTAATCTAAAACTATATAACACTATATAAAACTATATAAAACTATATGAAACTAAATTAAAACTAACAAAACTATATAAAACTCTATAGAACTATATAAAACTATATAAAACTATATAAAACTATATAAAACTATATAAAATTATGTAAAACTATACAAAAC
>NW_027475696.1:0-34519 GCF_051020985.1 Nomia melanderi | reverse complement strand
ATATAGAACTATATAAAACTATATAAAACTATATAAAGCTAATAAAACTATGTAAAACTATATAATACTACATAAAACTATATAAAACTCTATAAAACTATATAAAACTATATAAAACTATATAAAACTATATAGAACTATATAAACCTATATAAAACTCTATAGAACTATATAAAACTATATAAAACTATATAATACTATATAAAACTTACAAAACTGTATAAAACTATATAAAACTATATAAAACTAATAAAACTATAAAACTATATAAAACTATATAAAGGTCTATAAAACTATATACAACTATATAACACTAAGAAAACTATATAGAAGTATGTAAAGCTATATAAAACTATATAAAACTATATAAAAATATATAAAACTATATATACCTATATAAAACTAACAAAACTATATAAAATATATAAACATATATAAAACTCTATAAAACTATATAAAACTAACAAAACTATACAAACCTATATAAAACTTTATAGAACTATATAAAACTATATAAAACTATATCAAACTATATAAAACAATATAAAACTAACAAAACTATATAAAGCTATGTAAAACTATATAAAACTATATAGAACTATATAAAACTAATAAAACTATATAAAACTGTATAGTACTATGTAAAACTATGTAAAACTATATAAAACTATATAGAACTATATAAAACTAATAAAACTATATAAAACTATATAGTACTATGTAAAACTATATAGTACTATGTAAAACTATATAAAACTATATAAAACTATATAAAACTATATAAAACTATATAAAACTATATAAAACTAACAAAACTATATAAACCTATATAAAACTCTATAGAACTATATAAAACTATATAAAACTATATAAAACTATATAATACTATATAACACTAACAAAACTATATGAAACTATATAAAACTATATAAAACTATATAAAACTATGTAAAACTATATAATACTATATAAAACTGTATAAAACTATATAAAACTAACAAAACTATATAAACCTATATAAAACTCTATAGAACTATATAAAACCATATAAAACTATATAAAACAATATAAAACTATATAAAACTATATAAACCTATATAAAACTCTATAGAACTATATAAAACTATATAAAACTATATAAAACTATATAATACTATATAAAACTTACAAAACTGTATAAAACTATATAAAACTAATAAAACTATAAAACTATATAAAACTATATAAAGGTCTATAAAACTATATACAAGTATATAACACTAAGAAAACTATATAGAAGTATGTAAAGCTATATAAAACTATATAAAACTATATAAAAATATATAAAACTATATATACCTATATAAAACTAACAAAACTATATAAAATATATAAACATATATAAAACTCTATAAAACTATATAAAACTAACAAAACTATACAAACCTATATAAAACATTATAGAACTATATAAAACTATATAAAACTATATCAAACTATATAAAACAATATAAAACTAACAAAACTATATAAAACTATGTAAAACTATATAAAACTATATAGAACTATATAAAACTAATAAAACTATATATAACTATATAGTACTATGTAAAACTATATAAAACTATATAAAACTATATAAAACTATATAAATCTACCAAAACTATATAAAACTATATAAAACTATATAAAACTATATAAAACTATATAAAACTATATAAAACTATATAAAACTATATAAAACTAACACAAAACTATATAAACCTATATAAAACTCTAAAGAACTATATAAAACTATATAAAACTATATAAAACCATATAATACTATATAACACTAACAAATCCATATGAAACTATATAAAACTATATAAAACTATATAAAACTCTGTAAAACTATATAATACTATATAAAACTGTATAAAACTATATAAAACTAACAAAACTATATAAACATATATAAAACTCTGTAGGACTATATAAAACTATATAAAACTATATCAAACTATATAAAACAATATAAAACTAACAAAACTATATAAAACTATGTAAAACTATATAAAACTATATAGAACTATATAAAACTAATAAAACTATATAAAACTATATAGTACTATGTAAAACTATATAGTACTATGTAAAACTATATAAAACTATATAAAACTATATAAATCTAACAAAACTATATAAAACTATATAAAACTAACAAAACTATATAAACCTATATAAAACTCTATAGAACTGTATAAAACTATATAAAACTATATAAAACTATATAATACTATATAAAACTATATAAAACTATGTAAAACTATATAATACTATATAAAACTGTATAAAACTATATAAAACTAACAAAACTATATAAACATATATAAAACTCTATAGAACTATATAAAACTATATAAAACTATATAAAACTATATAAAACTATATAAAACTATATAAAACTAATAAAACTATATAAAAATATATAGTACTATATAAAACTATATAAAAATATATACTACTATATAAAACTATATAAAACTCTACAAAACTATGTAAAACTATATAAAACTATACAAAACTAACAAGACAATATAAAACTATATAAAACTGTATAAAACTATACAAAACTAACAAATCTATATAAACCTATATAAAACTCTATGGAACTATATAAAACTATATAAAACTATATAAAACTATATAAAACTATATAAAACTATATAACACTAACAAAACTATATAAAACTATATAAAACTATATAAAACTATATAAAACTATATAAAACTATATACAACTATATAAAACTAAGAAAACTATATAGAAGTATGTAAAACTATATAAAACTATATAAATCTATATAAATCTATATAAAACTATGTAAAACTATATATAACTATATAAAACTAACAAAACTATATAAACTATATAAACCAATATAAAACTCTATAAAACTATATAAAACTATATAAAACTAACAAATCTATATAAACCTATATAAAACTCTATAGAACTATATAAAACTATATAAACCTATATAATACTATATAAAACTAACAAAACTATATAAAACTATATAAAACCATATAAAACTATATAAAACTATATAAAGCTAATAAAACTATGTAAAACTATATAATACTACATAAAACTATATAAAACTCTATAAAACTATATAAAACTATGTAAAACTATATCAAACTATATAGAACTATATAAACCTATATAAAACTCGATAGAACTATATAAAACTATATAAAACTATATAATACTATATAAAACTTACAAAACTGTATAAAACTATGTAAAACTAATAAAACTATAAAACTATATAAAACTATATAAAGGTCTATAAAACTATATACAACTATATAACACTAAGAAAACTATATAGAAGTATGTAAAGCTATATAAAACTATATAAAACTATATAAAAATATATAAAACTATATATACCTATATAAAACTAACAAAACTATATAAACTATATAAACATATATAAAACTCTATAAAACTATATAAAACTAACAAAACTATACAAAACTATATAAAACCCTATAAAACTATATAAAACTATATAAAACTATTTAAAACTATATAAAACTATATAAAACTATATAAAACTATATAAAACTCTATAAAACTATATAAAACGATTTAAAACTATATAAAACTATATACAACTATATAAAACTATATCAAACTCTATAAAACTATATAAACCTATATAAAACTATCAAAACTATATGAAACTATGTAAAACTATATAAAACTATATATTAACTATATAAAAATATATAAAACTATTTAAAACTATATAAAACTATATAAAACAATATATCACTAACAAAACTATATAAAAGTGTATAAAACTATATAAAACTATATAAAAATATATAAGACTATAGAAAACTCTATAGAACTATGTAAACCTATATAAAACTATCAAAACTATATAAAACTATGTAAAACTATATAAAACTATATAAAACTATATAAAACTATATAAAACTATATAAAACTAATAAAACTATATAAAACTATATAAAACTCTGTAAAACTATATAAACCTATATAAAAGTAACAAAACTATATAAAGCTATGTAAAACTATATAAGACTATTTAAAACTATATAAAACTCTATAAAACTATATAACACTATATAAAACTCTACCGAACTATATAAAGCTATATAAAACTATATAAAACTATATAAAACTATATAAGACTATATAAAACTATATAAAGCTCTATTAAACTATATAACACTATATACAACTAATGAAACTATATAAAACTATATAAAACTATACAAAACTAATAAAACTATATAAAACTATATAAAACTCTATAAAACTATGTAAAACTATTTAAAACTATATAAAACTATATAAAACTACATATCACTAATAAAACTATATAAAACTATATCAAACTCTATAAATCTATATAAACCTATATAAAAGTAACAAAACTATATAAAACTATGTAAAACTATATAAGACTATATAAAACTATGTAAAACTCTAAAAAAACTATCTAACACTATATAAAACTAATAAAACTATATAAAACTATATAAAACTGTCTGAAGGTGTATAAAACTATATAAACTATGTAGAACTATATAAAACTATAAAAACTATATAAAACTAATAAAACTATATAATACTATATAACTCTATATAAAACTAAGAAAACTAAATAGAACTATATAAAACTCTATAAAACTATATAAAAGTGTATGAAAGTAACAAAACTATGTAAAACTATGTAAAACTATATAAAACTATATGAAACTGTATAATACTATATAAAACTATATAAAGCCATAATAAACGTAATAAAACTAAGAAATCTATATAAATCCATATAAAACTGTATAAAACTATATAAACCTAATAAAACTATATAAAACTATATAAAACTATATTAAACTATACAATACTAACAAAACTAATAAAACTATATAAAACTATATAAAACTATATAGAACTATATAAACCTATATAAAACTCTATAGAACTATATAAAACTATATAAAACTATATAATACTATATAAAACTTACAAAACTGTATAAAACTATATAAAACTAATAAAACTATAAAACTATATAAAACTATATAAAGGTCTATAAAACTATATACAACTATATAACACTAAGAAAAGTATATAGTTGTATGTAAAGCTATATAAAACTATATAAAACTATATAAAAATATATAAAACTATATATACCTATATAAAACTAACAAAACTATATAAAATATATAAACATATATAAAACTCTATAAAAATATATAAAACTAACAAAACTATACAAACCTATATAAAACTTTATAGAACTATATAAAACTATATAAAACTATATCAAACTATATAAAACAATATAAAACTAACAAAACTATATAAAACTATGTAAAACTATATAAAACTATATAGAACTATATAAAACTAATAAAACTATATAAAACTATATAGTACTATGTAAAACTATATAAAACTATATAAAACTATATAAAACTATATAAATCTAGCAAAACTATATAAAACTATATAAAACTATATAAAACTATATAAAACTATATAAAACTATATAAATCTAGCAAAACTATATAAAACTATATAATACTATATAAAACTATATAAAACTATATAAAACTATATAAAACTATATAAAACTAATAAAACTATAAAACTATATAAAACTATATAAAACTGAATAAAGTTAATAAAACTATGTAAAACTCTATAGAACTATATAAAACTATATAAAACTAACAAAACTATATAAACCTATATAAAACTCTGTAGGACTATATAAAACTATATAAAACTATATGAAACTAATAAAACTATAAAACTATATAAAACTCTATAAAACTATATACAACTATATAATACTAACAATACTATATAGAAGTATGTAAAACTATATAAAACTATATAAAACTATATATAACAATATAAAACTAACAAAACTATATAAACAATATAATCCTATGTAAAACTCTACAAAACTATATGAAACTATATAAAACTAACAAAACTATATAAACCTATATAATACTCTATAGGACTATATAAAACTATATAAAACTATATAAAACTAATAAAACTATAAAACTATATAAAACTATATAAAACTAATAAAACTATAAAACTGTATAACACTATATAAAACTAATAAAACTATAAAACTATATAAAACTCTATAAAACTATATACAACTATATAAAACTAAGAAAACTATATAGAAGTATGTAAAACTATATAAAACTATATAAAACTATATAAAACTATATATAACTATATAAAACTATATAAAACTACATAAAACTATATAAAGCTAATAAAACTATGTAAAACTATATAATACTACATAAAACTATATAAAACTCTATAAAACTATATAAAACTATATAAAACTATATAAAACTATATAGAACTATATAAACCTATATAAAACTCTATAGAACTATATAAAACTATATAAAACTATATAATACTATATAAAACTTACAAAACTGTATAAAACTATATAAAACTAATAAAACTATAAAACTATATAAAACTATATAAAGGTCTATAAAACTATATACAACTATATAACACTAAGAAAACTATATAGAAGTATGTAAAGCTATATAAAACTATATAAAACTATATAAAACTATATAAAACTATGTAAAACTATATAATACTATATAAAACTGTATAAAACTATATAAAACTAACAAAACTATATAAACCTATATAAAACTCTGTAGGACTATATAAAACTATATAAAACTATATCGAACTATATAAAACAATATAAAACTAACAAAACTATATAAAACTATGTAAAACTATATAAAACTATATAGAACTATATAAAACTAATAAAACTATATAAAACTATATAGTACTATGTAAAACTATATAAAACTATATAAAACTATATAAAACTATATAAAACTATATAAAACTATATAAAACTATATAAAACTAACAAAACTATATAAACCTATATAAAACTCTATAGAACTATATAAAACTATATAAAACTATATAAAACTATATAATACTATATAACACTAACAAAACTATATGAAACTATATAAAACTATATAAAACTATATAAAACTATATAAAACTAGCAAAACTATATAAACCTACATAAAACTCTATAGAACTATATAAAACTATATAAAACTATATAAAACCATATAATACTATATAACACTAACAAATCCATATGAAACTATAAAAAACTATATAAAACTATATAAAACTATGTAAAACTATATAATACTATATAAAACTGTATAAAACTATATAAAACTAACAAAACTATATAAACATATATAAAACTCTGTAGGACTATATAAAACTATATAAAACTATATCAAACTATATAAAACAATATAAAACTAACAAAACTATATAAAACTATGTAAAACTATATAAAACTATATAGAACTATATAAAACTATATAAAACTATATAAAGCTAATAAAACTATGTAAAACTATATAATACTACATAAAACTATATAAAACTCTATAAAACTATATAAAACTATATAAAACTATATAAAACTATATAGAACTATATAAACCTATATAAAACTCTATAGAACTATATAAAACTATATAAAACTATATAATACTATATAAAACTTACAAAACTGTATAAAACTATATAAAACTATATAAAACTAATAAAACTATAAAACTATATAAAACTATATAAAGGTCTATAAAACTATATACAACTATATAACACTAAGAAAACTATATAGAAGTATGTAAAGCTATATAAAACTATATAAAACTATATAAAAATATATAAAACTATATATACCTATATAAAACTAACAAAACTATATAAAATATATAAACATATATAAAACTCTATAAAACTATATAAAACTAACAAAACTATACAAACCTATATAAAACTTTATAGAACTATATAAAACTATATAAAACTATATCAAACTATATAAAACAATATAAAACTAACAAAACTATATAAAGCTATGTAAAACTATATAAAACTATATAGAACTATATAAAACTAAATAAAACTATATAAAACTGTATAGTACTATGTAAAACTATGTAAAACTATATAAAACTATATAGAACTATATAAAACTAATAAAACTATATAAAACTATATAGTACTATGTAAAACTATATAGTACTATGTAAAACTATATAAAACTATATAAAACTATATAAAACTATATAAAACTATATAAAACTATATAAAACTAACAAAACTATATAAAACTATATAAAACTCTATAGAACTATATAAAACTATATAAAACTATATAAAACTATATAATACTATATAACACTAACAAAACTATATGAAAAAACTATATAAAACTATATAAAACTATGTAAAACTATATAATACTATATAAAACTGTATAAAACTATATAAAACTAACAAAACTATATAAACCTATATAAAACTCTATAGAACTATATAAAACCATATAAAACTATATAAAACAATATAAAACTATATAAAACTATATAAACCTATATAAAACTCTATAGAACTATATAAAACTATATAAAACTATATAAAACTATATAATACTATATAAAACTTACAAAACTGTATAAAACTATATAAAACTAATAAAACTATAAAACTATATAAAACTATATAAAGGTCTATAAAACTATATACAAGTATATAACACTAAGAAAACTATATAGAAGTATGTAAAGCTATATAAAACTATATAAAACTATATAAAAATATATAAAACTATATATACCTATATAAAACTAACAAAACTATATAAAATATATAAACATATATAAAACTCTATAAAACTATATAAAACTAACAAAACTATACAAACCTATATAAAACATTATAGAACTATATAAAACTATATAAAACTATATCAAACTATATAAAACAATATAAAACTAACAAAACTATATAAAACTATGTAAAACTATATAAAACTATATAGAACTATATAAAACTAATAAAACTATATATAACTATATAGTACTATGTAAAACTATATAAAACTATATAAAACTATATAAAACTATATAAATCTACCAAAACTATATAAAACTATATAAAACTATATAAAACTATATAAAACTATATAAAACTATATAAAACTATATAAAACTATATAAAACTAACAAAACTATATAAACCTATATAAAACTCTAAAGAACTATATAAAACTATATAAAACTATATAAAACCATATAATACTATATAACACTAACAAATCCATATGAAACTATATAAAACTATATAAAACTATATAAAACTCTGTAAAACTATATAATACTATATAAAACTGTATAAAACTATATAAAACTAACAAAACTATATAAACATATATAAAACTCTGTAGGACTATATAAAACTATATAAAACTATATCAAACTATATAAAACAATATAAAACTAACAAAACTATATAAAACTATGTAAAACTATATAAAACTATATAGAACTATATAAAACTAATAAAACTATATAAAACTATATAGTACTATGTAAAACTATATAGTACTATGTAAAACTATATAAAACTATATAAAACTATATAAATCTAACAAAACTATATAAAACTATATAAAACTAACAAAACTATATAAACCTATATAAAACTCTATAGAACTGTATAAAACTATATAAAACTATATAAAACTATATAATACTATATAAAACTATATAAAACTATGTAAAACTATATAATACTATATAAAACTGTATAAAACTATATAAAACTAACAAAACTATATAAACATATATAAAACTCTATAGAACTATATAAAACTATATAAAACTATATAAAACTATATAAAACTATATAAAACTATATAAAACTAATAAAACTATATAAAAATATATAGTACTATATAAAACTATATAAAAATATATACTACTATATAAAACTATATAAAACTCTACAAAACTATGTAAAACTATATAAAACTATACAAAACTAACAAGCCAATATAAAACTATATAAAACTGTATAAAACTATACAAAACTAACAAATCCATATAAACCTATATAAAACTCTATGGAACTATATAAAACTATATAAAACTATATAAAACTATATAAAACTATATAAAACTATATAACACTAACAAAACTATATAAAACTATATAAAACTATATAAAACTATATAAAACTATATAAAACTATATACAACTATATAAAACTAAGAAAACTATATAGAAGTATGTAAAACTATATAAAACTATATAAATCTATATAAATCTATATAAAACTATGTAAAACTATATATAACTATATAAAACTAACAAAACTATATAAACTATATAAACCAATATAAAACTCTATAAAACTATATAAAACTATATAAAACTAACAAATCTATATAAACCTATATAAAACTCTATAGAACTATATAAAACTATATAAACCTATATAATACTATATAAAACTAACAAAACTATATAAAACTATATAAAACCATATAAAACTATATAAAACTATATAAAGCTAATAAAACTATGTAAAACTATATAATACTACATAAAACTATATAAAACTCTATAAAACTATATAAAACTATGTAAAACTATATCAAACTATATAGAACTATATAAACCTATATAAAACTCGATAGAACTATATAAAACTATATAAAACTATATAATACTATATAAAACTTACAAAACTGTATAAAACTATGTAAAACTAATAAAACTATAAAACTATATAAAACTATATACAACTATATAACACTAAGAAAACTATATAGAAGTATGTAAAGCTATATAAAACTATATAAAAACTATATAAAAATATATAAAACTATATATACCTATATAAAACTAACAAAACTATATAAACTATATAAACATATATAAAACTCTATAAAACTATATAAAACTAACAAAACTATACAAAACTATATAAAACCCTATAAAACTATATAAAACTATATAAAACTATTTAAAACTATATAAAACTATATAAAACTATATAAAACTATATAAAACTCTATAAAACTATATAAAACGATTTAAAACTATATAAAACTATATACAACTATATAAAACTATATCAAACTCTATAAAACTATATAAACCTATATAAAACTATCAAAACTATATGAAACTATGTAAAACTATATAAAACTATATATAACTATATAAAAATATATAAAACTATTTAAAACTATATAAAACTATATAAAACAATATATCACTAACAAAACTATATAAAAGTGTATAAAACTATATAAAACTATATAAAAATATATAAGACTATAGAAAACTCTATAGAACTATGTAAACCTATATAAAACTATCAAAACTATATAAAACTATGTAAAACTATATAAAACTATATAAAACTATATAAAACTATATAAAACTATATAAAACTAATAAAACTATATAAAACTATATAAAACTCTGTAAAACTATATAAACCTATATAAAAGTAACAAAACTATATAAAGCTATGTAAAACTATATAAGACTATTTAAAACTATATAAAACTCTATAAAACTATATAACACTATATAAAACTCTACCGAACTATATAAAGCTATATAAAACTATATAAAACTATATAAAACTATATAAGACTATATAAAACTATATAAAGCTCTATTAAACTATATAACACTATATACAACTAATGAAACTATATAAAACTATATAAAACTATACAAAACTAATAAAACTATATAAAACTATATAAAACTCTATAAAACTATATAAAACTATTTAAACTATATAAAACTATATAAAACTATATATCACTAATAAAACTATATAAAACTATATAAAACTCTATAAATCTATATAAACCTATATAAAAGTAACAAAAATATATAAAACTATGTAAAACTATATAAGACTATATAAAACTATGTAAAACTCTATAAAACTATCTAACACTATATAAAACTAATAAAACTATATAAAACTATATAAAACTGTCTGAAGGTGTATAAAACTATATAAACTATGTAGAACTATATAAAACTATAAAAACTATATAAAACTAATAAAACTATATAATACTATATAACTCTATATAAAACTAAGAAAACTAAATAGAACTATATAAAACTCTATAAAACTATATAAAAGTGTATGAAAGTAACAAAACTATGTAAAACTATGTAAAACTATATAAAACTATATGAAACTGTATAATACTATATAAAAACTATATAAAGCCATAATAAACGTAATAAAACTAAGAAATCTATATAAATCCATATAAAACTGTATAAAACTATATAAACCTAATAAAACTATATAAAACTATATAAAACTATATGAAACTAACAAAACTATATAAAACTATATAAAACTATACAAAACTATGTACAACTATATAAAACTAACAAAACTATATAAAACTATATAAAACTATATAAAACTACATAAAACTATATAAAACCATATAAGACCAATAAAACTATATAAAACTAAATCAAACTCTATAAAACTATATAAACCTATATAAAACTATCAAAACTATATGAAACTATGTAAAACTATATAAAACTATATAAAACTATACAAAACTAATAAAACTATATAAAACTATATAAAACTCTATAAAACTATGTAAAACTATTTAAAACTATATAAAACTATATAAAACTACATATCACTAATAAAACTATATAAAACTATATAAAACTCTATAAATCTATATAAACCTATATAAAAGTAACAAAACTATATAAAACTATGTAAAACTATATAAGACTATATAAAACTATGTAAAACTCTAAAAAAACTATCTAACACTATATAAAACTAATAAAACTATATAAAACTATATAAAACTGTCTGAAGGTGTATAAAACTATATAAACTATGTAGAACTATATAAAACTATAAAAACTATATAAAACTAATAAAACTATATAATACTATATAACTCTATATAAAACTAAGAAAACTAAATAGAACTATATAAAACTCTATAAAACTATATAAAAGTGTATGAAAGTAACAAAACTATGTAAAACTATGTAAAACTATATAAAACTATATGAAACTGTATAATACTATATAAAACTATATAAAGCCATAATAAACGTAATAAAACTAAGAAATCTATATAAATCCATATAAAACTGTATAAAACTATATAAACCTAATAAAACTATATAAAACTATATAAAACTATATTAAACTATACAATACTAACAAAACTAATAAAACTATATAAAACTATATAAAACTATATAAATCTATATGAAACTAACAAAACTATATAAAACTATATAAAACTATACAAAACTATGTAAAACTATATAAAACTATATAACTATATAAAACTATATAAAACTATATAAAACTATACAAAACTATATAAAACTATAAAACTATATAAAACTATATAAAACTATATAAAATTATATAAAACTATATAAAGCTAATAAAACTATGTAAAACTATATAAAACTAATAATACTATACAAGACTATATAAAACTATATAAAACTGTCTGACACTGTGTAAAACTATATAAAACTACATAAAACTATATAAAACTATATAAAACTGAGAACACTATATAAAACTATATAAAACCATATACAACTCTATAAAGCTATATAAAACTATATAAAACTATATAAAACTATATAAAACTATATGAAACTCTATAGAACTATATAAAACTATATAAAACTATATAAAACTAACAAAACTATATTAACCTATATAAAACTATATAGAACTAAATAAAACTATATAAAACTATATAAAACTATATAAAACTAATAAAACTATATAAAACTACATAAAACTATATAAAACCATACAATACTAACAAAACTATATAAAACTATATAAAACTATATAAAACTAACAAAACTATATAAAACTATATAAAACTATATAAAACTTACAAAACTATATAAAACTATATAAAACCATATAAAACTATATAAAACTAACATAACTAACCAAACTATATAAGCCTATATAAAACTAACATAACTAACCAAACTATATAAACCTATATAAAACTAACATAACTAACCAAACTATATAAACCTATATAAAACTATATAAGACTGTATAGTACTATATAAAACAATACAAAACTATATAAAACTATATAAAACTATATAAAACTACATAAAACTATATAGAACTATATAAAACTATACAAAACTATATAAAACTACACAAAACTATATAAATCTATATAAAACTATATAAAACTATATAAAACTAATAACACTATATAAAACTATATAAAACACTATAAAACTATATAAAACTAATAAAACTCTATAAGCCTATATAAAACTCTATAGAACTATAGAATACTAACAATTCTATATAAAACTATACAAAACTATATAAAACTATATATCACTATATAAAACTATATAAAACTATACAAAACTATGTACAACTATATAAAACTAACAAAACTATATAAAACTATGTAAAACTATATAAAACTGTCTGAAACTGTATAAAACTATATAAACTATATAAAACTATAGAAAACTATATAAAACTATATAAAACTCTATAAACTATATAAAACTCTATAAACTATATAAAACTATTTAAAACTATATGAAACTATATAAAACTATATAAGATTATATAAAACTATATAAAACTATATAAAACTATATAAAACTATATAAACCTATATAAAACTAACAAAACTGACCAAACTATATAAACCTATATAAAACTATATAAAACTGAATAGTACTATATAAAACTATATAAAACTGAATAGTACTATATAAAACTATATAAAACTGAATAGTACTATATAAAACTATATAAAACTATATAAAACTATATAAAACTAACAAAACTGACCAAACTATATAAACCTATATAAAACTATATAAAAAAGAATAGTACTATATAAAACTATATAAAACTATATAAAACTATCAAAACTATATAAAGCTACATAAAACTATATAAGACTATATAAAACTATACAATACTACCAAAACTATATAAAACTATATAAATCTATACAAAACTAACAAAACTCTATAAAACTATATAAAACTATTTAAAACTATATAAAACTATATAAAACTATATATCACTAATAAAACTATATAAAACTATATAAAACTCTATAAATCTATATAAACCTATATAAAAGTAACAAAAATATATAAAACTATGTAAAACTATATAAGACTATATAAAACTATGTAAAACTCTATAAAACTATCTAACACTATATAAAACTAATAAAACTATATAAAACTATATAAAACTGTCTGAAGGTGTATAAAACTATATAAACTATGTAGAACTATATAAAACTATAAAAACTATATAAAACTAATAAAACTATATAATACTATATAACTCTATATAAAACTAAGAAAACTAAATAGAACTATATAAAACTCTATAAAACTATATAAAAGTGTATGAAAGTAACAAAACTATGTAAAACTATGTAAAACTATATAAAACTATATGAAACTGTATAATACTATATAAAACTATATAAAGCCATAATAAACGTAATAAAACTAAGAAATCTATATAAATCCATATAAAACTGTATAAAACTATATAAACCTAATAAAACTATATAAAACTATATAAAACTATATGAAACTAACAAAACTATATAAAACTATATAAAACTATACAAAACTATGTACAACTATATAAAACTAACAAAACTATATAAAACTATATAAAACTATATAAAACTACATAAAACTATATAAAACCATATAAGACCAATAAAACTATATAAAACTAAATCAAACTCTATAAAACTATATAAACCTATATAAAACTATCAAAACTATATGAAACTATGTAAAACTATATAAAACTATATAAAACTATACAAAACTAATAAAACTATATAAAACTATATAAAACTCTATAAAACTATGTAAAACTATTTAAAACTATATAAAAACTATATAAAACTACATATCACTAATAAAACTATATAAAACTATATAAAACTCTATAAATCTATATAAACCTATATAAAAGTAACAAAACTATATAAAACTATGTAAAACTATATAAGACTATATAAAACTATGTAAAACTCTAAAAAAACTATCTAACACTATATAAAACTAATAAAACTATATAAAACTATATAAAACTGTCTGAAGGTGTATAAAACTATATAAACTATGTAGAACTATATAAAACTATAAAAACTATATAAAACTAATAAAACTATATAATACTATATAACTCTATATAAAACTAAGAAAACTAAATAGAACTATATAAAACTCTATAAAACTATATAAAAGTGTATGAAAGTAACAAAACTATGTAAAACTATGTAAAACTATATAAAACTATATGAAACTGTATAATACTATATAAAACTATATAAAGCCATAATAAACGTAATAAAACTAAGAAATCTATATAAATCCATATAAAACTGTATAAAACTATATAAACCTAATAAAACTATATAAAACTATATAAAACTATATTAAACTATACAATACTAACAAAACTAATAAAACTATATAAAACTATATAAAACTATATAAAACTATATGAAACTAACAAAACTATATAAAACTATATAAAACTATACAAAACTATGTAAAACTATATAAAACTATATAACTATATAAAACTATATAAAACTATATAAAACTATACAAAACTATATAAAACTATAAAACTATATAAAACTATATAAAACTATATAAAATTATATAAAACTATATAAAGCTAATAAAACTATGTAAAACTATATAAAACTAATAATACTATACAAGACTATATAAAACTATATAAAACTGTCTGACACTGTGTAAAACTATATAAAACTACATAAAACTATATAAAACTATATAAAACTGAGAACACTATATAAAACTATATAAAACCATATACAACTCTATAAAGCTATATAAAACTATATAAAACTATATAAAACTATATAAAACTATATGAAACTCTATAGAACTATATAAAACTAATAAAACTATATAAAACTACATAAAACTATATAAAACCATACAATACTAACAAAACTATATAAAACTATATAAAACTATATAAAACTAACAAAACTATATAAAACTATATAAAACTATATAAAACTTACAAAACTATATAAAACTATATAAAACCATATAAAACTATATAAAACTAACATAACTAACCAAACTATATAAGCCTATATAAAACTAACATAACTAACCAAACTATATAAACCTATATAAAACTAACATAACTAACCAAACTATATAAACCTATATAAAACTAACATAACTAACCAAACTATATAAACCTATATAAAACTATATAAGACTGTATAGTACTATATAAAACAATACAAAACTATATAAAACTATATAAAACTATATAAAACTACATAAAACTATATAGAACTATATAAAACTATACAAAACTATATAAAACTACACAAAACTATATAAATCTATATAAAACTATATAAAACTATATAAAACTAATAACACTATATAAAACTATATAAAACACTATAAAACTATATAAAACTAATAAAACTCTATAAGCCTATATAAAACTCTATAGAACTATAGAATACTAACAATTCTATATAAAACTATACAAAACTATATAAAACTATATATCACTATATAAAACTATATAAAACTATACAAAACTATGTACAACTATATAAAACTAACAAAACTATATAAAACTATGTAAAACTATATAAAACTGTCTGAAACTGTATAAAACTATATAAACTATATAAAACTATAGAAAACTATATAAAACTATATAAAAACTCTATAAACTATATAAAACTCTATAAACTATATAAAACTATTTAAAACTATATGAAACTATATAAAACTATATAAGATTATATAAAACTATATAAAACTATATAAAACTATATAAAACTATATAAACCTATATAAAACTAACAAAACTGACCAAACTATATAAACCTATATAAAACTATATAAAACTGAATAGTACTATATAAAACTATATAAAACTGAATAGTACTATATAAAACTATATAAAACTGAATAGTACTATATAAAACTATATAAAACTATATAAAACTATATAAAACTAACAAAACTGACCAAACTATATAAACCTATATAAAACTATATAAAAAAGAATAGTACTATATAAAACTATATAAAACTATATAAAACTATCAAAACTATATAAAGCTACATAAAACTATATAAGACTATATAAAACTATACAATACTACCAAAACTATATAAAACTATATAAATCTATACAAACTAACAAAACTCTATAAAACTATATAAAACTATTTAAAACTATATAAAACTATATAAAACTATATATCACTAATAAAACTATATAAAACTATATAAAACTCTATAAATCTATATAAACCTATATAAAAGTAACAAAAATATATAAAACTATGTAAAACTATATAAGACTATATAAAACTATGTAAAACTCTATAAAACTATCTAACACTATATAAAACTAATAAAACTATATAAAACTATATAAAACTGTCTGAAGGTGTATAAAACTATATAAACTATGTAGAACTATATAAAACTATAAAAACTATATAAAACTAATAAACCTATATAATACTATATAACTCTATATAAAACTAAGAAAACTAAATAGAACTATATAAAACTCTATAAAACTATATAAAAGTGTATGAAAGTAACAAAACTATGTAAAACTATGTAAAACTATATAAAACTATATGAAACTGTATAATACTATATAAAACTATATAAAGCCATAATAAACGTAATAAAACTAAGAAATCTATATAAATCCATATAAAACTGTATAAAACTATATAAACCTAATAAAACTATATAAAACTATATAAAACTATATGAAACTAACAAAACTATATAAAACTATATAAAACTATACAAAACTATGTACAACTATATAAAACTAACAAAACTATATAAAACTATATAAAACTATATAAAACTACATAAAACTATATAAAACCATATAAGACCAATAAAACTATATAAAACTAAATCAAACTCTATAAAACTATATAAACCTATATAAAACTATCAAAACTATATGAAACTATGTAAAACTATATAAAACTATATAAAACTATACAAAACTAATAAAACTATATAAAACTATATAAAACTCTATAAAACTATGTAAAACTATTTAAAACTATATAAAACTATATAAAACTACATATCACTAATAAAACTATATAAAACTATATAAAACTCTATAAAACTCTATAAATCTATATAAACCTATATAAAAGTAACAAAACTATATAAAACTATGTAAAACTATATAAGACTATATAAAACTATGTAAAACTCTAAAAAAACTATCTAACACTATATAAAACTAATAAAACTATATAAAACTATATAAAACTGTCTGAAGGTGTATAAAACTATATAAACTATGTAGAACTATATAAAACTATAAAAACTATATAAAACTAATAAAACTATATAATACTATATAACTCTATATAAAACTAAGAAAACTAAATAGAACTATATAAAACTCTATAAAACTATATAAAAGTGTATGAAAGTAACAAAACTATGTAAAACTATGTAAAACTATATAAAACTATATGAAACTGTATAATACTATATAAAACTATATAAAGCCATAATAAACGTAATAAAACTAAGAAATCTATATAAATCCATATAAAACTGTATAAAACTATATAAACCTAATAAAACTATATAAAACTATATAAAACTATATTAAACTATACAATACTAACAAAACTAATAAAACTATATAAAACTATATAAAACTATATAAAACTATATGAAACTAACAAAACTATATAAAACTATATAAAACTATACAAAACTATGTAAAACTATATAAAACTATATAACTATATAAAACTATATAAAACTATATAAAACTATACAAAACTATATAAAACTATAAAACTATATAAAACTATATAAAACTATATAAAATTATATAAAACTATATAAAGCTAATAAAACTATGTAAAACTATATAAAACTAATAATACTATACAAGACTATATAAAACTATATAAAACTGTCTGACACTGTGTAAAACTATATAAAACTACATAAAACTATATAAAACTATATAAAACTGAGAACACTATATAAAACTATATAAAACCATATACAACTCTATAAAGCTATATAAAACTATATAAAACTATATAAAACTATATAAAACTATATGAAACTCTATAGAACTATATAAAACTATATAAAACTATATAAAACTAACAAAACTATATTAACCTATATAAAACTATATAGAACTAAATAAAACTATATAAAACTATATAAAACTATATAAAACTAATAAAACTATATAAAACAACATAAAACTATATAAAACCATACAATACTAACAAAACTATATAAAACTATATAAAACTATATAAAACTAACAAAACTATATAAAACTATATAAAACTATATAAAACTTACAAAACTATATAAAACTATATAAAACCATATAAAACTATATAAAACTAACATAACTAACCAAACTATATAAGCCTATATAAAACTAACATAACTAACCAAACTATATAAACCTATATAAAACTAACATAACTAACCAAACTATATAAACCTATATAAAACTATATAAGACTGTATAGTACTATATAAAACAATACAAAACTATATAAAACTATATAAAACTATATAAAACTACATAAAACTATATAGAACTATATAAAACTATACAAAACTATATAAAACTACACAAAACTATATAAATCTATATAAAACTATATAAAACTATATAAAACTAATAACACTATATAAAACTATATAAAACACTATAAAACTATATAAAACTAATAAAACTCTATAAGCCTATATAAAACTCTATAGAACTATAGAATACTAACAATTCTATATAAAACTATACAAAACTATATAAAACTATATATCACTATATAAAACTATATAAAACTATACAAAACTATGTACAACTATATAAAACTAACAAAACTATATAAAACTATGTAAAACTATATAAAACTGTCTGAAACTGTATAAAACTATATAAACTATATAAAACTATAGAAAACTATATAAAACTATATAAAACTCTATAAACTATATAAAACTCTATAAACTATATAAAACTATTTAAAACTATATGAAACTATATAAAACTATATAAGATTATATAAAACTATATAAAACTATATAAAACTATATAAAACTATATAAACCTATATAAAACTAACAAAACTGACCAAACTATATAAACCTATATAAAACTATATAAAACTGAATAGTACTATATAAAACTATATAAAACTGAATAGTACTATATAAAACTATATAAAACTGAATAGTACTATATAAAACTATATAAAACTATATAAAACTATATAAAACTAACAAAACTGACCAAACTATATAAACCTATATAAAACTATATAAAAAAGAATAGTACTATATAAAACTATATAAAACTATATAAAACTATCAAAACTATATAAAGCTACATAAAACTATATAAGACTATATAAAACTATACAATACTACCAAAACTATATAAAACTATATAAATCTATACAAAACTAACAAAACTCTATAAAACTATATAAAACTATTTAAAACTATATAAAACTATATAAAACTATATATCACTAATAAAACTATATAAAACTATATAAAACTCTATAAATCTATATAAACCTATATAAAAGTAACAAAAATATATAAAACTATGTAAAACTATATAAGACTATATAAAACTATGTAAAACTCTATAAAACTATCTAACACTATATAAAACTAATAAAACTATATAAAACTATATAAAACTGTCTGAAGGTGTATAAAACTATATAAACTATGTAGAACTATATAAAACTATAAAAACTATATAAAACTAATAAAACTATATAATACTATATAACTCTATATAAAACTAAGAAAACTAAATAGAACTATATAAAACTCTATAAAACTATATAAAAGTGTATGAAAGTAACAAAACTATGTAAAACTATGTAAAACTATATAAAACTATATGAAACTGTATAATACTATATAAAACTATATAAAGCCATAATAAACGTAATAAAACTAAGAAATCTATATAAATCCATATAAAACTGTATAAAACTATATAAACCTAATAAAACTATATAAAACTATATAAAACTATATGAAACTAACAAAACTATATAAAACTATATAAAACTATACAAAACTATGTACAACTATATAAAACTAACAAAACTATATAAAACTATATAAAACTAAAACTACATAAAACTATATAAAACCATATAAGACCAATAAAACTATATAAAACTAAATCAAACTCTATAAAACTATATAAACCTATATAAAACTATCAAAACTATATGAAACTATGTAAAACTATATAAAACTATATAAAACTATATAAAAATATATAAAACTATATAACTTCATATAAAAATAATAAAACTATATAAAACTATATAAAACTATATAAAACGAACAAAACTATATAAAACTATACAAAACTATATACAACTATATTAAACTAACAAAACTATATAAAACTATATAACTATATAAAACTATAAAAAACTACATAAAACTATACAAAACTATATAAAACTGTATAAAACTATATAAAACTCTATAAGACTATATAAAACCTATATAGCACTATATAAAACTAATAAAACTATATAAAACTATATAAAACTATACAAAACTAATAAAACTATATAAAACTATATAAAACTGTCTGAAGGTGTATAAAACTATATAAACTATGTAGAACTATATAAAACTATTTAAACTATATAAAACCAACTAAACTATATAATACTATATAACTCTATATAAAACTAAGAAAACTATACAAAACTATATAGTACTATATAAAACAATATAAAACTATATAGTACTATATAAAACTATATAAAACTATATAAAACGAACAAAACTATATATAACTATACAAAATAATATACAACTATATAAAACTAACAAAACTATACAAAACTATGAAAAACTATATAAAACTATATAAAACTATATAAAACTATATAACTATATAAAACTATATAAAACTATATAAAACTGACAAAACTATATAAACCTATATAAAACTCTATAGAACTATGTAAAATTATATAAAACTATATAAAACTACATAAAACTAATAAAACTAAATAAAACTATATAAAACTCTATAAAACTATATAAAACTGTATGAAAGTAACAAAACTATGTAAAACTATGTAAAACTATATAAAACTATATGAAACTGTATAATACTATATAAAACTATTTAAAGCCATATTAAAAGTAATAAAACTAAGAAATCTATATAAATCCATATAAAACTGTATAAAACTATTTAAACCTAATAAAACTATATAAAACTATGTAAAACTATATTAAACTATACAATACTATCAAAACTAATATAACTATATAAAACTATATAAAACTATATGCAACTAAGAAAACTATATAAAACTATATAAAACTATACAAAACTATGTACAACTATATAAAACTAACAAAACTATATAAAACTATATAAAACCATATAAAACTATATAAAACTATATAAAACTATATAAAACTATATAAAACTATATAACTCCATATAAAACTAATAAAACTATATAAAACTATATAATACTATATAAAACTATATAAAACTATATAAAACTATATAACTATATAAAACTATAAAAAACTATATAAAACTATATAAAACTATATAAAACTATATAACTATATAAAACTATAAAAAACTATATAAAACTATATAAAACTATATAAAACTATATTAAACTAACAAAACTATATTAACCTATATAAAACTATATAGAACTATATAAAACTATATAAAACTGTATAAAACTATTTAAAACTCTATAAGACTATATAAAACTATATAGCACTATATAAAACTAATAAAACTATATAAAACTATATAAAACTATATAAAACTATACAAAACTAATAAAACTATATAAAACTATATAAAACTGTCTGAAGGTGTATAAAACTATATAAACTATGTAGAACTATATAAAACTATTTAAACTATATCAAACTAATAAAACTATATAATACTATATAACTCTATATAAAACTAAGAAAACTATACAAAACTATATAGTACTATATAAAACAATATCAAACTGTATAGTACTATATAAAACTATATAAAACTATATAAAACGATCAAAACTATATAAAACTATACAAAATAATATACAACTATATAAAACTAACAAAACTATACAAATCTATGAAAAACTATATAAAACTATATAAAACTATATAACTATATAAAACTATATAAAGCTATATAAAACTGACAAAACTATATAAACCTATATAAAACTCTATAGAACTATGTAAAATTATATAAAACTATATAAAACTATATAAAACTAATAAAACTAAATAAAACTATATAAAACTCTATAAAACTATATAAAACTAACAAAACTATATAAAATTATATAAAACTGTACAAAACTAATAAACCTATATAAAACTATACAAAAAAGCAAAACTAACAAAACTGTATAAAACTATATAAAACTATATAAAACTATATAAAACTATGTAAAACTATATAAAACTAACAAAACTATACAAAACTATGTAAAACTATATAAAAATATGTAAAACTATATAAAACTATATAAAACTATATAAAACTATATAAAACTATATAAAACTAATAAAACTATATAAAACTCACAAAACTATATAAAATTATATAAAACTATATAAATCTAATAAACCTATAGAAAACTCTATAAAACTCTATAAAAGTATATAAAACTCTATAAAACTATATAACACTATATAAAACTATATAAAACTATATAAAACTCTATAAAACTATATAACATTATATAAAACTATATAAAACTATATAAAACTATATAAAACTATATAAAACTATATAAAACTAACAAAACTATATAAACCTATATAAAACTCTATAGAACTATATAAACCTATATAAAACTACATAAAACTATATAAAACTAATAAAACTATATAAAGCTATATAAAACTCTATAAAACTATATAAACCTATATAAAACTAACAAAGCTATACAAAACTATGTAAAACTATATAAAACTATATAAACTATATAAATCAATAGAAAACTATATAAAACTATATAAAACTATATAAAACTATACAAAACTATATAAAACTATATAAAACCATATAAAACTATATAAAATTCTATAAAACTAAATAAAACTACATAAAACTATATAAAACTATGAAAACTATATAAAACTATATAAAACTATATAAGACCAATAAAACTATATAAAACTATATAAAACTCTATAAAACTATATAAAACTATTTAAAATTATATAAAACTATATAAAACTATATATCACTAACAAAACTATATAAAAGTGTATAAAACTATATAAAACTATATAAAACTCTATAAATGTATATAAAACTATTTAAAACTATATAAAACTATATAAAACTATATATCACTAACAAAACTATATAAAAGTGTATAAAACTATATAAGACTATATAAAAATATATAAGACTATAGAAAACTCTATAGAACTATGTAAACCTATATAAAACTATCAAAACTATATAAAACTATGTAAAACTATATAAAACTATATAAAGCTATAATAAAACAAATAAAACTAATAAATCTATATAAATCCATATAAAACTGTATAAAACTATATAAAACTATATAAAACTCCATAAAACTATATAAAACTATATAAAACTAACAAAACTGTATAAAACTATATGAAACTATGTAAAATTACATAACTATATAAAACTATGTAAAACTATGTAAAATTATATAACTATATAAAACTAAAATAACTATATTAATCTATATAAAACTCTATAGAACTATATAAAACTATACAAAACTATGCAAAACTATATAAAACTAATAAACCTATATAAAACTATATAAAACTCTATAAAACTATGTAAAACTATTTAAAACTATATAAAACTATATAAAACTATATATCTCTAACAAAACTATATAAAAGTGTATCAAACTATATAAAACTATATAAAACTATGTAAAACTATATAAGCCTATAGAAAACTCTATAGAACTATATAAGACAATATAAAACTATATAAAACTATCAAAACTATATAGAACTATGTAAAACTATATAAAACTATATCAAACTATATAAAACTATATAAACCTATATAAAACTATCAAAACTATATGAAACTATGTAAAACTATATAAAACTATATATAACTATATAAAATTATATAAAACTATTTAAAACTATATAAAACTATATAAAACAATATATCACTAACAAAACTATATAAAAGTGTATAAAACTATATAAAACTATATAAAACTATATAAGACTATATAAAACTATATAAAACTACATAAAACGAACAAAACTATATATAACTATACAAAATAATATACAATTATATAAAACTAACAAAACTATACAAAACTATGAAAAACTATATAAAACTATATAAAACTATATAAAACTATATAACTATATAAAACTATATAAAACTATATAAAACTGACAAAACTATATAAACCTATATAAAACTCTATAGAACTATGTAAAATTATATAAAACTATATAAAACTATATAAAAGTAATAAAACTAAATAAAACTATATAAAACTCTATAAAACTATATAAAACTGTATGAAAGTAACAAAACTATGTAAAACTATGTAAAACTATATAAAACTATATGAAACTGTATAATACTATATAAAACTATTTAAAGCCATAATAAAAGTAATAAAACTAAGAAATCTATATAAATCCATATAAAACTGTATAAAACTATTTAAACCTAATAAAACTATATAAAACTATGTAAAACTATATTAAACTATACAATACTATCAAAACTAATATAACTGTATAAAACTATATAAAACTATATGAAACTAACAAAACTATATAAAACTATATAAAACTACACAAAACTATGTACAACTATATAAAACTAACAAAACTATATAAAACTATATAAAACTATATAAAACTATATAAAACTATATAAAACTATATAAAACTATATAACTCCATATAAAACTAATAAAACTATATAAAACAATATAATACTATATAAAACTATATAAAACTATATAAAACTATATAACTATATAAACTATAAAAAACTATATAAAACTATATAAAACTATATAAAACTATATAATTATATAAAACTATAAAAAACTATATAAAACTATATAAAACTATATAAAACTATATTAAACTAACAAAACTATATTAACCTATATAAAACTATATAGAACTATATAAAACTATATAAAACTGTATAAAACTATTTAAAACTCTATAAGACTATATAAAATTATATAGCACTATATAAAACTAATAAACTAAGTAAAACTATATAAAACTATACAAAACTAATAAAACTATATAAAACTATATAAAACTGTCTGAAGGTGTATAAAATTATATAAACTATGTAGAACTATATAAAACTATTTAAACTATATCAAACTAATAAAACTATAAAATACTATATAACTCTATATAAAACTAAGAAACTATACAAAACTATATAGTACTATATAAAACAATATAAAACAGTATAGTACTATATAAAACTATATAAAACTATATAAAACGATCAAAACTATATAAAACTATACAAAATAATATACAACTATATAAAACTAACAAAACTATACAAATCTATGAAAAACTATATAAAACTATATAAAACTATATAACTATATAAAACTATATAACTATATAAAACTATATAAAACTATATAAAACTGACAAAACTATATAAACCTATATAAAACTCTATAGAACTATGTAAAATTATATAAAACTATATAAAACTATATAAAACTAATAAAACTAAATAAAACTATATAAAACTATATAAAACTATATAAAACTGTATGAAAGTAACAAAACTATGTAAAACTATGTAAAACTATATAAAACTATATAAAACTATATAAAACTCCATAAAACTATATAAAACTATATAAAACTGAGAACACTATATAAAACTATATAAAACCATATAAAACTCTATAAAGCTATATAAAACTATATAAAACTATATAAAACTATATAAAACTATATAATACTCTATAGAACTATATAAAACTATATAAAACTATATAAAACTAACAAAACTATATTAACCTATATAAAACTATATAGAACTAAATAAAACTATATAAAACTATATAAAACTATATAAAACTAATAAAACTATATAAAACTATATAAAACCATATGAAACTAACAAAACTATATAAAACTATGAAAAACTATATAAAACTAGATAAAACTGTATAATACTATATAAAACTATATAAAGCTATAATAAAACTAATAAAACTAATAAATCTATATAAATCCATATAAAACTGTATAAAACTATATAAACCTGATAAAACTATATAAAACTATATAAAACTATACAATACTAACAAAACTATATAAAACTACATAAAACTATATAAAACCATACAATACTAACAAAACTATATAAAACTATATAAAACTATATAAAACTAACAAAACTATATAAAACTATATAAAACTATATAAAACTTACAAAGCTATATAAAACTATATAAAACCATATAAAACTATATAAAACTAACATAACTAACCAAACTATATAAACCTATATAAAACTATATAAAACTGTATAGTACTATATAAAACTATACAAAACTATATAAAACTATATAAAACTATTTAAAACTACATAAAACTATATAGAACTGTATAAAACTATACAAAACTATATAAAACTATATAAAACAATATGAAACAATAAGAAACTATATAAAACTAATAAAACAATATAAAAGTATATAAAACTAAATGAAACTATATAATAATACATAAAAGTATATAAATCTATATAAAACTAAATGAAACTATATAATACTATATAAAACTATATGAAACTATCTAAAAATATATAAAACTATATAAAATTATATAAAACTATATAGTACTATATAAAACTATATAAAACTATATAAAACTAACAAAACTATATTAACCTGTATAAAACTATATAGAACTAAATAAAACTATATAAAACTATATAAAACTATATAAAACTAATAAAAGTATATAAAACTATATAAAACTATATGAAACTAACAAAACTATATAAAACTATGTAAAACTATATAAAACTAGATAAAACTGTATAATACTATATAAAACTATATAAAGCTATAATAAAACTAATAAAACTAATAAATCTATATAAATCCATATAAAACTGTATAAAAGTATATAAAACTATATAAGACTATATAAAACTATATAAAACTAATAAAACTATATAAAACTATATAAAACTATATGAAACTATATAAAACTCTATAGAACTATAAAAAACTATATAAAACTATATAAAGCTATATAAAACTGTCTGAAACGGTATAAAACCATATAAACTATATAAAACTATATAAAACTATATAAAACTATATAAAACTATATAAAACTATATAAAACTAATAAAACTGTATAAAACTATATAAAACTATATGAAACTAACAAAACTATATAAAACTATGTAAAACTATATAAAACTATACAATACTAACAAAACTATATTAACCTATATATAACTATATAGAACTATATAAAACTATATAAAACTATATAAAACTATTTAAAACTATATAAAACTAATAAAACTGTATAAAACTATATAAAACTATATGAAACTAACAAATCTATATAAAACTATGTAAAACTATATAAAACTATACAATACTAACAAAACTATATAAAACTATATAAGACTATATAAAACTATACAGTACTAACAAAACTATATAAAACTATATAAAACTATATAAAACTAACAAAACTATATAAAACTATATAAAACTATATAAAACTTACAAAGCTATATAAAACTATATAAAACCATATAAAACTATATAAAACTAACATAACTAACCAAACTATATAAACCTATATAAAACTATATAAAACTGTATAGTACTATATAAAACTATACAAAAACTATATAAAACTATATAAAACTATTTAAAACTACATAAAACTATATAGAACTGTATAAAACTATACAAAACTATATAAAACTATATAAAACAATATGAAACAATAAGAAACTATATAAAACTAATAAAACAATATAAAAGTATATAAAACTAAATGAAACTATATAATAATACATAAAAGTATATAAATCTATATAAAACTAAATGAAACTATATAATACTATATAAAACTATATGAAACTATCTAAAAATATATAAAACTATATAAAATTATATAAAACTATATAGTACTATATAAAACTATATAAAACTATATAAAACTAACAAAACTATATTAACCTGTATAAAACTATATAGAACTAAATAAAACTATATAAAACTATATAAAACTATATAAAACTAATAAAAGTATATAAAACTATATAAAACTATATGAAACTAACAAAACTATATAAAACTATGTAAAACTATATAAAACTAGATAAAACTGTATAATACTATATAAAACTATATAAAGCTATAATAAAACTAATAAAACTAATAAATCTATATAAATCCATATAAAACTGTATAAAAGTATATAAAACTATATAAGACTATATAAAACTATATAAAACTAATAAAACTATATAAAACTATATAAAACTATATGAAACTATATAAAACTCTATAGAACTATAAAAAACTATATAAAACTATATAAAGCTATATAAAACTGTCTGAAACGGTATAAAACCATATAAACTATATAAAACTATATAAAACTATATAAAACTATATAAAACTATATAAAACTATATAAAACTAATAAAACTGTATAAAACTATATAAAACTATATGAAACTAACAAAACTATATAAAACTATGTAAAACTATATAAAACTATACAATACTAACAAAACTATATTAACCTATATATAACTATATAGAACTATATAAAACTATATAAAACTATATAAAACTATTTAAAACTATATAAAACTAATAAAACTGTATAAAACTATATAAAACTATATGAAACTAACAAATCTATATAAAACTATGTAAAACTATATAAAACTATACAATACTAACAAAACTATATAAAACTATATAAGACTATATAAAACTATACAGTACTAACAAAACTATATAAAACTATATAAAACTATATAAAACTAACAAAACTATATAAAACTATATAAAACCATATAAAACTATATAAAACTATATAAAACTACATCAAACTATATAGAACTATATAAAACTATACAAAACTATATAAAACTACACAAAACTATATAAATCTATATAAAACTATATAAAACTATATAAAACTAATAAAACTATATAAAACTATATAAAACACTATAAAACTATATGAAACTAATAAAACTCTATAAGCCTATATAAAACTCTATAGAACTATAGAATACTAACAAATCTATATAAAACTATATAAAACTATATAAAACTATATATCACTATATAAAACTATATAAAACTATACAAAACTATGTACAACTATATAAAACTAACAAAACTATATAAAACTATATAAAACTATAGAAAACTATAGAAAACTATATAAAACTCTATAAACTATATAAAACTATTTAAAACTATATGAAACTATATAAAACTATATAAGATTATATAAAACTATATAAAACTATATAAAACTATATAAAACTTTATAAACCTATATAAAACTAACAAAACTGACCAAACTATATAAACCTATATCAAACTATATAAAACTGAATAGTACTATATAAAATTATATAAAACTATATAAAACTATATAAAACTATATAAAACTAACAAAACTGACCAAACTATAAACCTATATAAAACTATATAAAACTAAATGAAACTATATAATACTATACAAAACTATATGAAACTATATAAAACTATATAAAAATATATAGTACTATATAAAACTATATAAAACTATATAAAACTATATAAAACTATATAAAACTATATAAAACTATATAAAACTATATAAAACTAACAAAACTATATTAACCTATATAAAACTATATAGAACTAAATAAAACTATATAAAACTATATAAAACTATATAAAACTAATAAAACTATATAAAACTATATAAAACTATATAAAACTATGTAAAACTATATAAAACTAGATAACACTGTATAATACTATATAAAACTATATAAAGCTATAATAAAACTAATAAAACTAATAAATCTATATAAATCCATATAAAACTGTATAAAACTATATAAACCTAATAAAACTATATAAAACTATATAAAACTATACAATACTAACAAAACAATATAAAACTACATAAAACTATATAAAACCATACAATACTAACAAAACTATATAAAACTATATAAAACTATATAAAACTAACAAAACTATATAAAACTATATAAAACTATATAAAACTAACAAAACTATATAAAACTATATGAAACTAACAAAACTATATAAAACTATGTAAAACTATATAAAACTATACAATACTAACAAAACTATATAAAACTATATAAAACTATATAAAACTATATAAAACTATATAAAACTATATACAACTCTATAAAACTATATAACACTATGTAAAACTATATAAAACTATATAAAACTATATAAAACTATATAAAACTGTATAAAACTATATAATACTATATAAAACTATATGAAACTATATAGAACTATATAAAACTATATAATACTAATAAAACTGTATAAAACTATATAATACTATATAAAACTATATAAAACTATATCAAACTATATAAAACTATATAAAATTATATAGAACTATATAAAAGTTTTTAAAACTGTATAAAACTATATAAAACTATATAGCACTATATAAAACTAATAGGACTGTATAAAACTATATAATACTATATAAACCTATATAAATCTATATAAATCTAATGGAACTATATAAAACTATATGAATCTATATAAAACTACATAAAACTGTATAAAACTATATAAAACTATATAAAACAATACAAAATTATCGAGAACTATATAAAACTGTACAAAATTATAGAGAACTATATAAAACCATATAAAACTGTATAAAACTATATAAAACTATATAAAACTATATAAAACTATATAAAATTATATAGAACTATATAAAAGTTTTTAAAACTGTATAAAACTATATAAAATCATATAAAACTATATAAAACTATATAAAACTATATGAAACTATATAAAACTAATAAAACAATATAAAACTATATAAAACTAAATGAAACTATGTAATACTATATGAAACTATATAAAACTATATAAAACTAATAAAACTATATAAAACTATATAAAACTATATAAAACTAATAAAACTATATAAAACTATATAAAAATATATAAAACTATATGAAACTATATAAAACTATATAAAACTATATAAAACTATATGAAACTATATAAAACTATATAAAACTATATAAAACTATATAAAACTATATGAAACTATATAAAACTATATAAAACTGTATAAAACTATATAAAACTAATAAAGCTATATAAAACTATATAGAACTATATTAAACTATTTAAAACTGTATTATAACTATATAAAACTATATAGAACTATATGAAACTATATAAAACTATATAATAGAATATAAAACTATTCTGGATCTATATAAAACTATATAAAACTGCATAAAACTATATAAAACTATATAAAACTATATAAAACTAATAAAACTATGTGAAACTATATAGAACTATATAAAAATATAATACCATATTAAACTACATAAAACATTATAAAATTATATAAGACTATACAAAGCTATATATAACTATATTAAACTAATTAGACTGTATAAAACTATATAATACTATATAAAACTATATAAAACTATATAGAAATATATTAAACTATTTAAAACTGTATAAAAACTATATAAAACTATATAAAACTATATGAAACTATTTAAAACTATATAACATTATATAAAACTATATAAAACTATATGAAACTAAATAAAACTAATAAAACTATATAAATCTATATAAAACGATATGAAACTAATAAAACTATATGAAACTATATAGAACTATATAAAACTAATAGGACTGTATAAAACTATATAATACTATATAAAATTATATAAATCTATATAAATCTAATGGAACTATATAAAACTATATGAATCTATATAAATCTACATAAAACTATATGAATCTATATAAATCTACATAAAACTATATACACCTATTAAAACTATATTAAACTATATAGAACTATATAAAACTATATAATACTAATAAATCTGTATAAAAATACATACTACTATATAAAACTATAAAAAACTATATAGAACTATATAAAACCATATAAAACTAATAAAACTGTATAAAACTATATAACACTAATAAATCTGTATAAAACTATATAACACTATATAAAATTATAAAAAACTATATAAAACTATATAAAACTATATAAAATTATGTAAAATTATATAAAACTATA
>NW_027475695.1:27500-32500 GCF_051020985.1 Nomia melanderi | reverse complement strand
AGTGGGTAATTTGCGCGCCTGCTGCCTTCCTTGGATGTGGTAGCCGTTTCTCAGGCTCCCTCTCCGGAATCGAACCCTGATTCCCCGTTACCCGTTACAACCATGGTAGGCGCAGAACCTACCATCGACAGTTGATAAGGCAGACATTTGAAAGATGCGTCGCCGGTGCTATAAGACCATGCGATCAGCACAAAGTTATTCAGAGTCACCAAAGCAAACGATGGACGAACGTAAACGCCCGCCACCGATTGGTTTTGATCTAATAAAAGCGTTCCTACCATCTCTGGTCGGAACTCTGTTTTGCATGTATTAGCTCTAGAATTACCACAGTTATCCAAGTAAATGTGGGTACGATCTAAGGAACCATAACTGATTTAATGAGCCATTCGCGGTTTCACCTTAATACGGCATGTACTGAGACATGCATGGCTTAATCTTTGAGACAAGCATATGACTACTGGCAGGATCAACCAGGGAGCTTCGAGTAAATTTTCATCATACGAAGCAAAAATATGTATGTATATATATATCTTAGTCGCCGACTCTCTCCCCTTAAGAGTCGGATCGACGATACTTTTTCTCGTCTTTAAGACAGTTCTCTTTCTCCTCTCTCTTCTCTCTACTCTCTTCTCTCTTCTCTTTCGAGTTGGTAAATTTCGCTCCACTATTAGATTACCAACTCCGCACGAATTACCACATGGGTATATCCGCGCATATACATCAGGAGGACCTCCAAAAATTTCAAACTCTCCCGTGTATCTCTCCGAGATCTTTTTAGAAGAAAAAGAATCTCGGATGTCACATCGACTTTCAGGTTTGTAAGCACGTATGCTCGAGCGCTCTCCATCGTGTAAGCACGGACATAACGCACGAAGTCCGAAGACCGCGTACGTTAACATGCTGGACATATCGAGAAAGCGCGAACCATGCTAGGCGTACCCATGTCGAGGCCCTCGCGTTAAAGATCATACTCTTCTTTTCGTTCTCTCTTCTTTGCCCAGAAATAATATATATTTCTTATAATATATACCTCTTAGTTTATGTATTTCTCTCTTAGGACACCTCAATTTTATATGTATATATTATATTTCATTCGAACAATTTTTGTTCGTCGCCCCTTTTTGTGTGTAGTATTTCGTTTGGTCTTTGCCATTAAATTTTTGTATACGAAAAATATATTTTCGCTCGGATAGAAAACCCCTTTTGGGTTTCTGAGAGTTGATGTGAGAGTCGTACAAGTATAACGAATATACGTTGTATCCAACCCAACATTCTGGGCTTACCACATAAGGGCCATTCGGTCTGAGACACCGACCCGTGGTCATGCTGTGTAGAGAAAAATTCGCAACGGAACGCGGTACAGAACAGTCGAGGAATGGACCTCGAGGAGCTGAACGACTGCTTCTCGACCGAGATCGTAGAATAGCCGCTCGCCCGCCGCTGCGCCGACCGGTCCGCTCGAACCGACGTGCTCTCTTATAGTAACCAAACGGGCGGCCGCGACGACCGCGGCGCCGGCCGCTCAGCACGGGCGCTTATGGTGGTAAACTGCCGCGCGTACAGACCAACCGGCCGGGCTGCTGGTACTTAGCCGCTGAAACTATGGTCGATTCGAACATATATTAACATACGATTTTTATTCGATAAATCGTTATTGTACATATTAAACGTTAGTTTCCACCGAAAGAAAAATTTTTTAGAATTTTTTTTTTCCAAAAATTGCAAGAGTAAACTTTTTTAATATTCGATTTAAAAATTTTTAAATGCTTAATCCTTACATTAAACTACTGGGAGAACTCAGAAATCATAATGAAAAAAATTACAAAAATTTATTTTTCTCAGAAACTCCGAAAAACAGAGTGGTCGAATCCGTGCAAGCCGGAATTTTTCTAAGTCCCCACGGTCAAGAGTAAACTTTTTTAATAAGCGTTTTAAAATTATTTCAATGTTTAATCCATGCGTAAACATGATGTTTATTAACGTTTTTAACATTAAAAAAAATTACAAAAATTTATTTTTCAAAAAAAATGGAAAAAACCGATTCGTCGGAGCGAGGTGTCCAGCCCGTGCGGTAATTCCAGCAGGCGAATCGGACTTCCCGAAATTTTTCTAAGTCCCACGGTCGACACCAACTTTTTTAATAAGCGTTTTAAAATTATTTCAATGTTTAATCCATGCGTAAACATGACGTTTATTAACGTTTTTAACGTTAAAAAAAATTACAAAAATTTATTTTTCGGAAAAAATGGAAAAAACCGATTCGTCGGAGCGAGCTGTCCAGCCCGTGCGGTAATTCCAGCAGGCGAATCGGACTTCCCGAAATTTTTCTAAGTCCCACGGTCGACACCAACTTTTTTAATAAGCGTTTTAAAATTATTTCAATGTTTAATCCATGCGTAAACATGACGTTTATTAACGTTTTTAACGTTAAAAAAAATTACAAAAATTTATTTTTCGGAAAAAATGGAAAAAACCGATTCGTCGGAGCGAGGTGTCCAGCCCGTGCGGTAATTCCAGCAGGCGAATCGGACTTCCCGAAATTTTTCTAAGTCCCACGGTCGACACCAACTTTTTTAATAAGCGTTTTAAAATTATTTCAATGTTTAATCCATGCGTAAACATGACGTTTATTAACGTTTTTAACATTAAAAAAAATTACAAAAATTTATTTTTCGGAAAAAATGGAAAAAACCGATTCGTCGGAGCGAGCTGTCCAGGCCGTGCGGTAATTCCAGCAGGCGAATCGGACTTCCCGAAATTTTTCTAAGTCCCACGGTCGACACCAACTTTTTTAATAAGCGTTTTAAAATTATTTCAATGTTTAATCCATGCGTAAACATGACGTTTATTAACGTTTTTAACGTTAAAAAAAATTACAAAAATTTATTTTTCGGAAAAAATGGAAAAAACCGATTCGTCGGAGCGAGCTGTCCAGCCCGTGCGGTAATTCCAGCAGGCGAATCGGACTTCCCGAAATTTTTCTAAGTCCCACGGTCGACACCAACTTTTTTAATAAGCGTTTTAAAATTATTTCAATGTTTAATCCATGCGTAAACATGACGTTTATTAACGTTTTTAACGTTAAAAAAAATTACAAAAATTTATTTTTCGGAAAAAATGGAAAAAACCGATTCGTCGGAGCGAGGTGTCCAGCCCGTGCGGTAATTCCAGCAGGCGAATCGGACTTCCCGAAATTTTTCTAAGTCCCACGGTCGACACCAACTTTTTTAATAAGCGTTTTAAAATTATTTCAATGTTTAATCCATGCGTAAACATGACGTTTATTAACGTTTTTAACATTAAAAAAAATTACAAAAATTTATTTTTCGGAAAAAATGGAAAAAACCGATTCGTCGGAGCGAGGTGTCCAGCCCGTGCGGTAATTCCAGCAGGCGAATCGGACTTCCCGAAATTTTTCTAAGTCCCACGGTCGACACCAACTTTTTTAATAAGCGTTTTAAAATTATTTCAATGTTTAATCCATGCGTAAACATGACGTTTATTAACGTTTTTAACGTTAAAAAAAATTACAAAAATTTATTTTTCGGAAAAAATGGAAAAAACCGATTCGTCGGAGCGAGGTGTCCAGCCCGTGCGGTAATTCCAGCAGGCGATCCGGGGTACTCGAAATTTTTCTAAGTCCCGACGGTCAAGAGTAAACTTTTTCATCACATATTTCAAAATTTTTTTAATGTTTAATCCACGCATAAAAACGCAGTTTATTAACGTTTTTAACGTTGAGAAAATTGACAAAAATTTTTTTTTCACTGAAAATGGAAAAAATGTATCGGTCGATGCGGGCTATCCAGGCCGTGCGGTAATTCCAGCAGGCGATCCGGGGTACTCGAAATTTTTCTAAGTCCCGACGGTCAAGAGTAAACTTTTTCATCACATATTTCAAAATTTTTTTAATGTTTAATCCACGCATAAAAACGCAGTTTATTAACGTTTTTAACGTTGAGAAAATTGACAAAAATTTTTTTTTCACTGAAAATGGAAAAAATGTATCGGTCGATGCGGGCTATCCAGGCCGTGCGGTAATTCCAGCAGGCGATCCGGGGTACTCGAAATTTTTCTAAGTCCCGACGGTCAAGAGTAAACTTTTTCATCACATATTTCAAAATTTTTTTAATGTTTAATCCACGCATAAAAACGCAGTTTATTAACGTTTTTAACGTTGAGAAAATTGACAAAAATTTTTTTTTCACTGAAAATGGAAAAAATGTATCGGTCGATGCGGGCTGTCCAGGCCGTGCGGTAATTCCAGCAGGCGATCCGAGGTACTCGAAATTTTTCTAAGTCCGAACGGTCAAGAGTAAACTTTTTCATCACATATTTCAAAATTTTTTTAATGTTTAATCCACGCATAAAAACGCAGTTTATTAACGTTTTTAACGTTGAGAAAATTGACAAAAATTTTTTTTTCACTGAAAATGGAAAAAATGTATCGGTCGATGCGAGCTGTCCAGGCCGTGCGGTAATTCCAGCAGGCGAATCGGACTTCCCGAAATTTTTCTAAGTCCCACGGTCAAGAGTAAACTTTTTTAATAAGCGTTTTAAAATTATTTCAATGTTTAATCCATGCGTAAACATGATGTTTATTAACGTTTTTAACATTAAAAAAAATTACAAAAATTTATTTTTCAAAAAAAATGGAAAAAACCGATTCGTCGGAGCGAGGTGTCCAGCCCGTGCGGTAATTCCAGCAGGCGAATCGGACTTCCCGAAATTTTTCTAAGTCCCACGGTCGACACCAACTTTTTTAATAAGCGTTTTAAAATTATTTCAATGTTTAATCCATGCGTAAACATGACGTTTATTAACGTTTTTAACGTTAAAAAAAATTACAAAAATTTATTTTTCGGAAAAAATGGAAAAAACCGATTCGTCGGAGCGAGCTGTCCAGCCCGTGCGGTAATTCCAGCAGGCGAATCGGACTTCCCGAAATTTTTCTAAGTCCCACGGTCGACACCAACTTTTTTAATAAGCGTTTTAAAATT
>NW_027475695.1:12500-20000 GCF_051020985.1 Nomia melanderi | reverse complement strand
ACAAAGTCGGCGGCGGTTATATATTTATATCATTATATTCCGGCGGACGGGACGCGACGTTCGAAAGCCTCGCCAAAGAGGAGCTCCTGCCTCTTCCTCTCTCTTTTCTACGAGAAAAGATAAACGTATTTTACGGGGATACGGAAACGTTACCACGTGGTGTCACACACGATCGTCCGTCTCTTCTCTATAGCAGAAACCGATAAAAATACACCTCCCGAAAGAGAGTATATGGTGATTCTTTTTATATATATATATTTCGAAATACAACTGAACGTGGCGGAAGCGCACGGTGGTGGTCCAGCGAGGACACGCGACGACGGGGAATAAGAACTATTCGACCCGTTACGAATACGCATGCTCGTCCCGCACGATTTTAACACACACCGTGTTTTTCTCCAGTCGTCAAAGCGTTCGTGCGTCGAATTCGAAAAATAAAAAAAAAAGAAAAACACCTTTTCTCTCTCTCGGGGTAAAAGAGTCGATGTGTATTGTGTATAAAGGTTCTGCGAGAAGTCTCGTTTTGACGTGTGTTCCGCCGATAACGACGATCCTCCGAAACGGGGATACAGAAACGTTACACCTCACAACACGATCTCCGTCTCTTCTCTATAGCAGAAACCGATAAAAATACACCTCCCGAAAGAGAGTATATGGTGATTCTTTTTATATATATATATTTCGAAATTCAACTGAACGTGGCGGAAGCGCACGGTGGTGGTCCAGCGAGGACACGCGACGACGGGGAATAAGAACTATTCGACCCGTTACGAATACGCATGCTCGTCCCGCACGATTTTAACACACACCGTGTTTTTCTCCAGTCGTCAAAGCGTTCGTGCGTCGAATTCGAAAAATAAAAAAAAGAAATACACCTTTTCTCTCTCTCTCGGGGTAAAAAGAGTCGATGTGTATTGTGTATAAAGGTTCTGCTGCGAGAAGTCTCGTTTTGCCGTGTGTTTCGGTAACGACGATCCTCCGAAACGTACATCTCATTCGTAAGAGAGGAAGAAAACAATCTCCCTGGGGCCAGTCGGTAATATACCGACATACGACGTGTCGTGCACATCCGTCTCACGCACGGTATACAAAATATGAATAAAACGTGTGTAGTCTCTCTCTCTCGACTTCTTAATATTTTCTTTCACCTCTGACGCATCATTTCAGGTGACGTCGGGAGCGCGGGAAAAAAAATTTTTCTAAACACACGAAACCGTTCATCTCACGAACAGCCGAAAAAGTTGTCGCTCAGATCCATATCGCAGTGGAGCGGTATCCGCGGGCGGTCGTAATTGAACGACGCACGACGCCGCGAACACTCACGCGAGTCCATACAAACGATTCCGATCGTTTTGCAACAACTAGAACGTACACTGTCCGTGAAATTCACAGAATTTTCGCGTGTCCGCGACAAACGCCGACGAGACACCCATCGTTCGCTCGTACGTAGCATCCTTCTCTTAACCCGACTCAGAGACGTTCTTTGCGCCCTTCGGTAAAAAAACGTTCGATCCGAAGAGGTGAACGACGGCGGGGATTTGACAGAGCTACGCAAGCAGTGTATGGTACGTAAACGACCCTCAGCCAGGCGTGGTCCAGGAATTGTATCCGTGGACCGCAATGTGCGTTCGAAATGTCGATGTTCATGTGTCCTGCAGTTCACACGTTGACGCGCAATTAGCTGCGTTCTTCATCGACCCACGAGCCAAGTGATCCACCGTTCAGGGTAATCGTATAAATTTTATATTTCACATATATAATTTTATTCTCACTTGTTCGACCTAATATCTCTCTTCTTTCAAAGAGAAGATAAAAGTTGATACCTGAATCTCCGACCAGCGCGCGAAGGAGATTCAGGCGTCGCCTTGGAGACGACACCGAAGCCTTTCGAGACGAAAAACGTTCAAGTAATATGTATATATTTCTCGACGTTCCGGGCGTATAGTGCATTCAAAAACCCGCGAAAGACGCAGAAGACTCGCACGCGTGGAAACGACGGGGATATATTTTGTATCCTACCCGATACTGAATCCATCGCGTGCAGTCGACCCTCGCGTTCTTCCGATCAGACGCATCTATTGTTGCGCGCATGTTTTCGCGTCGCATCGCGCGAAACGTTGCACGAATCGTACCGATCGATCGATTGAAAGCAAATAATGAAAAAAGACTTCACAGCTGGCTCTTTGCCGGTCATTCGTCCCATGTTATCTCTTGCCGCGAAATTGGCGCGCAAGAGTTGGGTGTCAGACGCGCGGCTTTAAAACGAGCTTCACGGCCGGTCCCTTCGTTACCGCTTTCGTTCTTTCTCTCGGAACGACCATGAACGAACACGACGAGCGACGCTACGGCATACACACGTCCACGGATTCGATTAAAAAAACAGACTTCACAGCTGGCTCTTTGCCGGTCATTCGTCCCATATTATCTCTTGCCGCGAAATTGGCGCGCAAGAGTTGGGTGTCAGACGCACGGCTTTAAAACGAGCTTCACGGCCGGTCCTCTCAATTCCGTGTACGGTACACGCAAGATGCGGGTTCCACTTCCAGACTACCCGGTCCCTTCTCTCTACGAGAATCGATAGTAGAAGAACGGCTCGAAAACGCGTCTCAGAGACTAGGGGAAAAGAAGCGGTATGCGAGCGAAACGAAAACGCATTATGGAAACGTCGCGAAACAATGTTCGACGGTTGCTCGGTTCCAATCGTGCGGCCGTTTCAATTTCTCGTGCGCTTCACCGTCCCTCCGTAACTCTGGCCGATCGCGTATACCGAAGAGCCGACACGCGCAAAAACCACAGGCATTGTATACTGTGTATATATATATATATATGTTACAGTCACAGCCTTCGCGCGTTTTACTCTCCGACGCGGGGTTTCCACGACGAAAGAGAGACAGTTTCGTGGCGGGTGACTCGGCCGAATCGCTACGACGGGTATTTCTATTATAGAACGAATCATCGCCACCCTTTACCAGTGCCCGACGAAGGAATCACAAGGTCATCTGGAGTTTACAATGCCAGCGACGGTAATTCCAACGAAGACCCGATAAGTCAACTCATCGTTCTATTTCTCCCCGTACAGAAAAGCGAATCGACGCTAATGCACCTCGCGCAAGCACGAACGTTCTCTTCGCGTGGATCGTCCCATCGTCCAAAGATGTAAAGACGCATTGGAGATCGTGGTCTCTGGCGGGCTCATTGCACGCCCCACTGCATATCTTTCCTCGAATCGAGAATGATTCGTCCACTAAGGCTGCGAAACTACGCGTCGAGGAAACTAGGGGAAAGAAGCGGGATGCGAGCGAAACGACAATACATTATGGAAACGTCGCGAAACAATGTTCGGCGGTTGCTCGTTTCCTCCTGCGGACGTTTCATTGCTCGGGCGCTTCACGTCCCTCCGTAACCTTCGCGCGATCGCGTGCCCCGGAGAGCCGGCAACCGGTGAACCACAGGCGTATAAACTATAGTCTTCTATAGCAAGCCTTCGGCGGTTACTCTCCGACGCGGGGATTCCACGACGAGAGAGAATTTCGTGGCGGGTGACATCGGTCGAAACGCTACGACGGGTATTTCTATTATAGAACGAATCATCGCCACCCTTTACCAGTGCCCGACGAAGGAATCACAAGGTCATCTGGAGTTTACAATGCCAGCGACGGTAATTCCAACGAAGACCCGATAAGTCAACTCATCGTTCTATTTCTCCCCGTACAGACAAGCGAATCAACGCTATCGCACCTCACGCATGCACGAACGTTCTCTTCGCGTGAATCGTCCCATCGTCGAAAGATATAGCCGCTTGGAGATCGTGGCCCATCAAGTTCTTCCGTAACTCCTGCGCGATCGCGTACCCCGGAGAGCAGGCAACCGGTGAACCACAGGCGTATAAACTATAGTCTTCTATAGCAAGCCTTCGCGTTTACTCTACGACGCGGGGATTCCACGACGAGAGAGATTTTCGTGGCGGGTGACACGGCCGAATCGCTACGACGGGTATTTCTATTATAGAACGAATCATCGCCACCCTTTACCAGTGCCCGACGAAGGAATCACAAGGTCATCTGGAGTTTACAATGCCAGCGACGGTAATTCCAACGAAGACCCGATAAGTCAACTCATCGTTCTATTTCTCCCCGTACAGAAAAGCGAATCGGCGCTATCGCACCTCACGCAAGCAGGAATGATCTCTTCGCGTGGATCGTCCCATCGTCGAAAGATGTAAGACGTACAGAAATCGTGGTCCATCACGATTATTCGTAACTCTCCGAGTCGCGTATCTGAGAGTAGGGCAAACGGAGAACCACAGGCATAAATAATACTATATATTTCTTATATAGTTAGCCTTCGCGTTTTACTCTCCGACATGGGGATTCCACGACGAGAGAGAGTTTCGTGGCGGGTGACTCGGCCGAATCGCTACGACGGGTATTTCTATTATAGAACGAATCATCGCCACCCTTTACCAGTGCCCGACGAAGGAATCACAAGGTCATCTGGAGTTTACAATGCCAGCGACGGTAATTCCAACGAAGACCCGATAAGTCAACTCATCGTTCTATTTCTCCCCGTACAGAAAAGCGAATCGACGCTATCGCACCTCGCGCGAGCACGTAACTACTCTTCGCGTGGATCGTCCCATCGTCGAAAGATGTAAGACGCACGGAAATCGTGGCCCATCAACGTTTTTTTGTAACTCTGCCGATCGCGTATCACAGAGCCGAGACGCACATACCACAGGCGTATAATACCGTTTTCTTTCGTATGGTAAGCCTTCGCGTTTACTCTTCGGCGCGGGGTTTCCACGTCGAGAGAGACTTTCGTGGCGGGTGACATCGGTCGAAACGCTACGACGGGTATTACTATTATAGAACGAATCATCGCCACCCTTTACCAGTGCCCGACGAAGGAATCACAAGGTCATCTGGAGTTTACAATGCCAGCGACGGTAATTCCAACGAAGACCCGATAAGTCAACTCAACGTTCTATTTCTCCCCGTACAGAAAAGCGAATCGACGCTGTTGCACCTCACGCAAGCACGAACGTTCTCTTCGCGTGGATCGTCCCATCGTCGAAAGATGTAAGACGCACGGAAATCGTGGCACATCACGTGTTTTCGGAACTCTGTCGACCGCGTATCTCAGAGACGACGCGCGCGAACCACTGGCATATACTATTATATATCGCGTTTTACCCTCCGACGCGGGGATTCCACGACGAGAGAGAGTTTCGTGAGCGGGTTGACTCGGAAGAAACGCTACGACGGGTATTTCTATTGTAGAACGCATCATCGCCACCCTTTACCAGTGCCCGACGAAGGAATCACAAGGTCATCTGGAGTTTACAATGCCAGCGACGGTAATTCCAACGAAGACCCGATAAGTCAACTCAACGTTCTATTTCTCCCCGTACAGAAAAGCGAATCGACGCAATCGCACCATACGCGTGCACGTAAACAACTCTTCGCGTGGATCGTCCCATCGTCGAGAGACGTAAGTTTTCATAGTATGAATTCGCGTTTTACTCTCCGACGCGGGGATTCCACGACGAGAGAGAGTTTCGTGAGCGGGTTGACTCGGAAGAAACGCTACGACGGGTATTTCTATTATAGAACGAATCATCGCCACCCTTTACCAGTGCCCGACGAAGGAATCACAAGGTCATCTGGAGTTTACAATGCCAGCGACGGTAATTCCAACGAAGACCCGATAAGTCAACTCAACGTTCTATTGCTCCCCGTACAGAAAAGCGAATCGACGCAATCGCACCATACGCGTGCACGTAACAACTCTTCGCGTGGATCGTCCCATCGTCGAGAGACGTAAGTTTCCATACTATGAATTCGCGTTTTACTCTCCGACGCGGGGATTCCACGACGAGAGAGAGTTTCGTGAGCGGGTTGACTCGGAAGAAACGCTACGACGGGTATTTCTATTATAGAACGAATCATCGCCACCCTTTACCAGTGCCCGACGAAGGAATCACAAGGTCATCTGGAGTTTACAATGCCAGCGACGGTAATTCCAACGAAGACCCGATAAGTCAACTCAACGTTCTATTACTCCCCGTACAGAAAAGCGAATCGACGCAATCGCACCATACGCGTGCACGTAACAACTCTTCGCGTGGATCGTCCCATCGTCGAGAGACGTAAGTTTCATAGTAAGCCTTCGGCGTTTTACTCTCCGACGCGGGGATTCCACGACGAGAGAGAGAGTTTCGTGAGCGGGTTGACTCGGAAGAAACGCTACGACGGGTATTTCTATTATAGAACGCATCATCGCCACCCTTTACCAGTGCCCGACGAAGGAATCACAAGGTCATCTGGAGTTTACAATGCCAGCGACGGTAATTCCAACGAAGACCCGATAAGTCAACTCAACGTTCTATTTCTCCCCGTACAGAAAAGCGAATCGACGCAATCGCACCATACGCGTGCACGTAAACAACTCTTCGCGTGGATCGTCCCATCGTCGAGAGACGTAAGTTTTCATAGTATGAATTCGCGTTTTACTCTCCGACGCGGGGATTCCACGACGAGAGAGAGTTTCGTGAGCGGGTTGACTCGGAAGAAACGCTACGACGGGTATTTCTATTATAGAACGCATCATCGCCACCCTTTACCAGTGCCCGACGAAGGAATCACAAGGTCATCTGGAGTTTACAATGCCAGCGACGGTAATTCCAACGAAGACCCGATAAGTCAACTCAACGTTCTATTACTCCCCGTACAGAAAAGCGAATCGACGCAATCGCACCATACGCGTGCACGTAACAACTCTTCGCGTGGATCGTCCCATCGTCGAGAGACGTAAGTTTCCATACTATGAATTCGCGTTTTACTCTCCGACGCGGGGATTCCACGACGAGAGAGTGTTTCGTGAGCGGGTTGACTCGGAAGAAACGCTACGACGGGTATTTCTATTATAGAACGCATCATCGCCACCCTTTACCAGTGCCCGACGAAGGAATCACAAGGTCATCTGGAGTTTACAATGCCAGCGACGGTAATTCCAACGAAGACCCGATAAGTCAACTCAACGTTCTATTGCTCCCCGTACAGAAAAGCGAATCGACGCAATCGCACCATACGCGTGCACGTAACAACTCTTCGCGTGGATCGTCCCATCGTCGAGAGACGTAAGTTTCATAAGTAAGCCTTCGGCGTTTTACTCTCCGACGCGGGGATTCCACGACGAGAGAGTGTTTCGTGGCGGGTGACTAGGCCGAAACGCTACGACGGGTATTTCTATTATAGAACGAATCATCGCCACCCTTTACCAGTGCCCGACGAAGGAATCACAAGGTCATCTGGAGTTTACAATGCCAGCGACGGTAATTCCAACGAAGACCCGATAAGTCAGCTCATCGTTCTATTTCTCCCCGTACAGAAAAGCGAATCGACGCTATCGCACCTCGCGCGAGCACGTAACAACTCTTCGCGTGGATCGTCCCATCGTCGAGAGACGTAAGACGCACGGAAATCGTGGTTCATCGCGTCT
>NW_027475695.1:5000-10000 GCF_051020985.1 Nomia melanderi | reverse complement strand
GAACGTAAACGCCCGCCACCGATTGGTTTTGATCTAATAAAAGCGTTCCTACCATCTCTGGTCGGAACTCTGTTTTGCATGTATTAGCTCTAGAATTACCACAGTTATCCAAGTAAATGTGGGTACGATCTAAGGAACCATAACTGATTTAATGAGCCATTCGCGGTTTCACCTTAATACGGCATGTACTGAGACATGCATGGCTTAATCTTTGAGACAAGCATATGACTACTGGCAGGATCAACCAGGGAGCTTCGAGTAAATTTTCATCATACGAAGCAAAAATATGTATGTATATATATATCTTAGTCGCCGACTCTCTCCCCTTAAGAGTCGGATCGACGATACTTTTTCTCGTCTTTAAGACAGTTCTCTTTCTCCTCTCTCTTCTCTCTACTCTCTTCTCTCTTCTCTCTTCTCTTTCGAGTTGGTAAATTTCGCTCCACTATTAGATTACCAACTCCGCACGAATTACCACATGGGTATATCCGCGCATATACATCAGGAGGACCTCCAAAAATTTCAAACTCTCCCGTGTATCTCTCCGAGATCTTTTTAGAAGAAAAAGAATCTCGGATGTCACATCGACTTTCAGGTTTGTAAGCACGTATGCTCGAGCGCTCTCCATCGTGTAAGCACGGACATAACGCACGAAGTCCGAAGACCGCGTACGTTAACATGCTGGACATATCGAGAAAGCGCGAACCATGCTAGGCGTACCCATGTCGAGGCCCTCGCGTTAAAGATCATACTCTTCTTTTCGTTCTCTCTTCTTTGCCCAGAAATAATATATATTTCTTATAATATATACCTCTTAGTTTATGTATTTCTCTCTTAGGACACCTCAATTTTATATGTATATATTATATTTCATTCGAACAATTTTTGTTCGTCGCCCCTTTTTGTGTGTAGTATTTCGTTTGGTCTTTGCCATTAAATTTTTGTATACGAAAAATATATTTTCGCTCGGATAGAAAACCCCTTTTGGGTTTCTGAGAGTTGATGTGAGAGTCGTACAAGTATAACGAATATACGTTGTATCCAACCCAACATTCTGGGCTTACCACATAAGGGCCATTCGGTCTGAGACACCGACCCGTGGTCATGCTGTGTAGAGAAAAATTCGCAACGGAACGCGGTACAGAACAGTCGAGGAATGGACCTCGAGGAGCTGAACGACTGCTTCTCGACCGAGATCGTAGAATAGCCGCTCGCCCGCCGCTGCGCCGACCGGTCCGCTCGAACCGACGTGCTCTCTTATAGTAACCAAACGGGCGGCCGCGACGACCGCGGCGCCGGCCGCTCAGCACGGGCGCTTATGGTGGTAAACTGCCGCGCGTACAGACCAACCGGCGGGCTGCTGGTACTTAGCCGCTGAAACTATGGTCGATTCGAACATATATTAACATACGATTTTTATTCGATAAATCGTTATTGTACATATTAAACGTTAGTTTCCACCGAAAGAAAATTTTTTAGAATTTTTTTTTCCAAAAATTGCAAGAGTAAACTTTTTTAATATTCGATTTAAAATTTTTAAATGCTTAATCCTTACATTAAACTACTGGGAGAACTCAGAAATCATAATGAAAAAAATTACAAAAATTTATTTTTCTCAGAAACTCCGAAAAACAGAGTGGTCGAATCCGTGCAAGCCGGAATTTTTCTAAGTCCCCACGGTCAAGAGTAAACTTTTTTAATAAGCGTTTTAAAATTATTTCAATGTTTAATCCATGCGTAAACATGAAGTTTATTAACGTTTTTAACATTAAAAAAAATTACAAAAATTTATTTTTCAAAAAAAATGGAAAAAAACCGATTCGTCGGAGCGAGGTGTCCTGCCCGTGCGGTAATTCCAGCAGGCGAATCGGACTTCCCGAAATTTTTCTAAGTCCCACGGTCGACACCAACTTTTTTAATAAGCGTTTTAAAATTATTTCAATGTTTAATCCATGCGTAAACATGAAGTTATTAACGTTTTAACATTAAAAAAAATTACAAAAATTTATTTTTCGGAAAAAAAGGAAAAAACCGATTCGGCGGAGCGAGGTGTCCAGCCCGTGCGGTAATTCCAGCAGGCGAATCGGACTTCCGAAATTTTTCTAAGTCCCACGGTCGACACCAACTTTTTTAATAAGCGTTTTTAAAATTATTTCAATGTTTAATCCATGCGTAAACATGAAGTTTATTAACGTTTTTAACATTAAAAAAAATTACAAAAATTTATTTTTCGGAAAAAAATGGAAAAAAACCGATTCGTCGGAGCGAGGTGTCCTGCCCGTGCGGTAATTCCAGCAGGCGAATCGGACTTCCCGAAATTTTTCTAAGTCCCACGGTCGACACCAACTTTTTTAATAAGCGTTTTAAATTATTTCAATGTTTAATCCATGCGTAAACATGAAGTTTATTAACGTTTTTAACATTAAAAAAATTACAAAAATTTATTTTTCGGAAAAAAGGAAAAAACCGATTCGGCGGAGCGAGGTGTCCAGCCCGTGCGTAATTCCAGCAGGCGAATCGGACTTCCGAAATTTTTCTAAGTCCCACGGTCGACACCAACTTTTTTAATAAGTGTTTTAAAATTATTTCAATGTTTAATCCATGCGTAAACATGAAGTTTATTAACGTTTTTTAACATTAAAAAAAATTACAAAAATTTATTTTTCGGAAAAAATGGAAAAAAACCGATTCGTCGGAGCGAGGTGTCCTGCCCGTGCGGTAATTCCAGCAGGCGGAATCGGACTTCCCGAAATTTTTCTAAGTCCCACGGTCGACACCAACTTTTTTAATAAGCGTTTTAAAATTATTTCAATGTTTAATCCATGCGTAAACATGAAGTTTATTAACGTTTTTAACATTAAAAAAAATTACAAAAATTTATTTTTCGGAAAAAAAAGGAAAAAACCGATTCGGCGGAGCGAGGTGTCCAGCCCGTGCGGTAATTCCAGCAGGCGAATCGGACTTCCCGAAATTTTTCTAAGTCCCACGGTCGACACCAACTTTTTAATAAGTGTTTTAAAATTATTTCAATGTTTAATCATGCGTAAACATGAAGTTTATTAACGTTTTTAACATTAAAAAAATTACAAAATTTATTTTTCGGAAAAAATGGAAAAAACCGATTCGTCGGAGCGAGGTGTCCTGCCCGTGCGGTAATTCCAGCAGGCGAATCGGACTTCCCGAAATTTTTCTAAGTCCCACGGTCGACACCAACTTTTTTAATAAGCGTTTTAAAATTATTTCAATGTTTAATCCATGCGTAAACATGAGTTTATTAACGTTTTTAACATTAAAAAAAATTACAAAAATTTATTTTTCGGAAAAAAAGGAAAAAACCGATTCGGCGGAGCGAGGTGTCCAGCCCGTGCGGTAATTCCAGCAGGCGAATCGGACTTCCCGAAATTTTTCTAAGTCCCACGGTCGACACCAACTTTTTTAATAAGTGTTTTAAAATTATTTCAATGTTTAATCCATGCGTAAACATGAAGTTTATTAACGTTTTTAACATTAAAAAAAATTACAAAAATTTATTTTTCGGAAAAAATGGAAAAAACCGATTCGTCGGAGCGAGGTGTCCTGCCCGTGCGGTAATTCCAGCAGGCGAATCGGACTTCCCGAAATTTTTCTAAGTCCCACGGTCGACACCAACTTTTTTAATAAGCGTTTTAAAATTATTTCAATGTTTAATCCATGCGTAAACATGATGTTTATTAACGTTTTCAACGTTAAAAAAAATTACAAAAATTTATTTTTCAAGAAAAATGGAAAATACCGATTCGGCGGAGCGAGGTGTCCAGCCCGTGCGGTAATTCCAGCAGGCGAATCGGACTTCCCGAAATTTTTCTAAGTCCCACGGTCGACACCAACTTTTTTAATAAGTGTTTTAAAATTATTTCAATGTTTAATCCATGCGTAAACATGACGTTTATTAACGTTTTTGACATTAAAAAAAATTACAAAAATTTATTTTTCAAAAAAAATGGAAAAAACCGATTCGTCGGAGCGAGGTGTCCAGCCCGTGCGGTAATTCCAGCAGGCGAATCGGACTTCCCGAAATTTTTCTAAGTCCCACGGTCGACACCAACTTTTTTAATAAGCGTTTTAAAATTATTTCAATGTTTAATCCATGCGTAAACATGATGTTTATTAACGTTTTCAACGTTAAAAAAAATTACAAAAATTTATTTTTCAAAAAAAATGGAAAAAACCGATTCGTCGGAGCGAGGTGTCCTGCCCGTGCGGTAATTCCAGCAGGCGAATCGGACTTCCCGAAATTTTTCTAAGTCCCACGGTCGACACCAACTTTTTTAATAAGTGTTTTAAAATTATTTCAATGTTTAATCCATGCGTAAACATGACGTTTATTAACGTTTTTGACATTAAAAAAAATTACAAAAATTTATTTTTCAAAAAAAATGGAAAAAACCGATTCGTCGGAGCGAGGTGTCCAGCCCGTGCGGTAATGCCAGCAGGCGATCCGGGGTACTCGAAATTTTTCTAAGTCCCGACGGTCAAGAGTAAACTTTTTCATCGCATATTTCAAAATTTTTTCAATGTTTAATCTACGCATAAAAACGCAGTTTATCGCAGTTTTTAACGTTGAGAAAATTGACAAAAATTTTTTTTTCACTGAAAATGGAAAAAATGTATCGGTCGATGCGGGCTATCCAGGCCGTGCGGTAATTCCAGCAGGCGATCCGGGGTACTCGAAATTTTTCTAAGTCCCGACGGTCAAGAGTAAACTTTTTCATCACATATTTCAAAATTTTTTTAATGTTTAATCCACGCATAAAAACGCAGTTTATTAACGTTTTTAACGTTGAGAAAATTGACAAAAATTTTTTTTTCACTGAAAATGGAAAAAATGTATCGGTCGATGCGGGCTGTCCAGGCCGTGCGGTAATTCCAGCAGGCGATCCGAGGTACTCGAAATTTTTCTAAGTCCGAACGGTCAAGAGTAAACTTTTTCATCACATATTTCAAAATTTTTTTAATGTTTA
>NW_027475694.1:30000-34674 GCF_051020985.1 Nomia melanderi | reverse complement strand
AAAAATTTTTTTTCTTTTTTTCTTCTATTTCCAATTTTTTTTTCGCGCCGCGCGAAAGCAACACGCCGCTGGCACTTAGAAAAAAAAAAAAAAAAGAACGCGCGCGCGCGCGTGGACGGATTTGGAGTTGGAACTTGGCGCGAAAATGCGAAAAGTCGGCGCGGCGAAGCAACATGCCGCTGGAACTTAGAAATCGGCGCGGCGAAGCAACATGCCGCTGGAACTTGTAAATCGGCGCGCGCAGGCAACATGCCGCTGGGACTTGGAGAAACGAGCGATAGAGAGAGGAAAAACTTTTCTTCTCTTTCGCGTTCGTTTCTCCATTTTTTTTTCGCTCCGATGAAAAGCAATACGCCGCTGGAACTTTGAAATCGGCGCGCTCGAGCGAAACTTGGAGGAACGAACGATAGAGAGGAAGAAAATTTTCTTCTCTTTCGTTCGTTTCTCCATTTTTTTTTCGCTCCGATGAAAAGCAATACGCCGCTGGAACTTTGAAATCGGCGCGCTCGAGCGAAACTTGGAGGAACGAACGACAGAGAGGAAAAAATTTTTCTCCTCTTTCGTTCGTTTCTCCGTTTTTTTTCGCTCAGTTGAAAAGCAATACGCCGCTGGAACTTTGAAAAATAACGAGATAAAAAAAAATTTTGTACATTTTTTCATCGTTATTCGTACACGACTTAAGCGTTGGAAAATTTTTAAACCGAATTTTGAAAAATTTTATTCCTGACCGTTGGGACTTGGAAAAATTTCGAGTCAGCCGGTTTGGCCGGTTGGACTTACCGCGAGACGGAGAAAAGTAGATTCGGTCGATCTGTTTTTCGCAGTTTTTGTGAAAAAAAAATTTTGGTCAATTTTTTCAACGTTAAAAACGTGTTCGGGCTGCCTTTTTATCCATGGATTAAGCGCCGAAAAAATTTTAAAACGCATAATAAAAAAGTTTATTCTTGACCGCAGGGACTTAGAAAAATTTCGGGTCGCCCCGTTCGACCTGCTGGCATTACCGCGCGGCCTGGACAGCCCGCTTCGACCGATACATTTTTTTCATTTTCAGAGAAAAAAAAATTTTTGTCAATTTTTTCAACCTTAAAAACGTTAATAAACTGCACTCTTATGCACGGATTAAGCATTGAAAAATTTTTAAAACATGTAATAAAAAAGTTTATTCTTGACCGTTCGGACTTAGAAAAATTTCGAGTACCCCGGATCGCCTGCTGGAATTACCGCACGGCCTGGACAGCCCGCATCGACCGATACATTTTTTCCATTTTCAGTGAAAAAAAAATTTTTGTCAATTTTCTCAACGTTAAAAACGTTAATAAACTGCGTTTTTATGAGTGGATTAAACATTGAAAAAATTTTGAAATATGTGATGAAAAAGTTTACTCTTGACCGTTCGGACTTAGAAAAATTTCGAGTACCTCGGATCGCCGGCTGGAATTACCGCACGGCCTGGACAGCTCGCATCGACCGATACATTTTTTCCATTTTCAGTGAAAAAAAAATTTTTGTCAATTTTCTCAACGTTAAAAACGTTAATAAACTGCGTTTTTATGCGTGGATTAAACATTAAAAAAATTTTGAAATATGTGATGAAAAAGTTTACTCTTGACCGTCGGGACTTAGAAAAATTTCGAGTACCCCGGATCGCCTGCTGGAATTACCGCACGGCCTGGATAGCCCGCATCGACCGATACATTTTTTCCATTTTCAGTGAAAAAAAAATTTTTGTCAATTTTCTCAACGTTAAAAACGTTAATAAACTGCGTTTTTATGCGTGGATTAAACATTAAAAAAATTTTGAAATATGTGATGAAAAAGTTTACTCTTGACCGTCGGGACTTAGAAAAATTTCGAGTACCCCGGATCGCCTGCTGGCATTACCGCACGGCCTGGACAGCACGCTCCGACGAATCGGTTTTTTCCATTTTTTCCGAAAAATAAATTTTTGTAATTTTTTTAATGTCAAAAACGTTAATAAACGTCATGTTTACGCATGGATTAAACATTGAAATAATTTTAAAACGCTTATTAAAAAAGTTGGTGTCGACCGTGGGACTTAGAAAAATTTCGGGAAGTCCGATTCGCCTGCTGGAATTACCGCACGGCCTGGACAGCTCGCTCCGACGAATCGGTTTTTTCCATTTTTTCCGAAAAATAAATTTTTGTAATTTTTTTTAATGTTAAAAACGTTAATAAACGTCATGTTTACGCATGGATTAAACATTGAAATAATTTTAAAACGCTTATTAAAAAAGTTGGTGTCGACCGTGGGACTTAGAAAAATTTCGGGAAGTCCGATTCGCCTGCTGGAATTACCGCACGGGCTGGACACCTCGCTCCGACGAATCGGTTTTTTCCATTTTTTTTGAAAAATAAATTTTGTAATTTTTTTTAATGTTAAAAACGTTAATAAACATCATGTTTACGCATGGATTAAACATTGAAATAATTTTAAAACGCTTATTAAAAAAGTTTACTCTGACCGTGGGACTTAGAAAAATTTCGGGAAGTCCGATTCGCCTGCTGGAATTACCGCACGGCCTGGACAGCTCGCATCGACCGATACATTTTTTCCATTTTCAGTGAAAAAAAAATTTTTGTCAATTTTCTCAACGTTAAAAACGTTAATAAACTGCGTTTTTATGCGTGGATTAAACATTAAAAAAATTTTGAAATATGTGATGAAAAAGTTTACTCTTGACCGTTCGGACTTAGAAAAATTTCGAGTACCTCGGATCGCCTGCTGGAATTACCGCACGGCCTGGACAGCCCGCATCGACCGATACATTTTTTCCATTTTCAGTGAAAAAAAAATTTTTGTCAATTTTCTCAACGTTAAAAACGTTAATAAACTGCGTTTTTATGCGTGGATTAAACATTAAAAAAATTTTGAAATATGTGATGAAAAAGTTTACTCTTGACCGTCGGGACTTAGAAAAATTTCGAGTACCCCGGATCGCCTGCTGGAATTACCGCACGGCCTGGATAGCCCGCATCGACCGATACATTTTTTCCATTTTCAGTGAAAAAAAAATTTTTGTCAATTTTCTCAACGTTAAAAACGTTAATAAACTGCGTTTTTATGCGTGGATTAAACATTAAAAAAATTTTGAAATATGTGATGAAAAAGTTTACTCTTGACCGTCGGGACTTAGAAAAATTTCGAGTACCCCGGATCGCCTGCTGGAATTACCGCACGGCCTGGATAGCCCGCATCGACCGATACATTTTTTCCATTTTCAGTGAAAAAAAAATTTTTGTCAATTTTCTCAACGTTAAAAACGTTAATAAACTGCGTTTTTATGCGTGGATTAAACATTAAAAAAATTTTGAAATATGTGATGAAAAAGTTTACTCTTGACCGTCGGGACTTAGAAAAATTTCGAGTACCCCGGATCGCCTGCTGGAATTACCGCACGGGCTGGACACCTCGCTCCGACGAATCGGTTTTTTCCATTTTTTCCGAAAAATAAATTTTTGTAATTTTTTTTAACGTTAAAAACGTTAATAAACGTCATGTTTACGCATGGATTAAACATTGAAATAATTTTAAAACGCTTATTAAAAAAGTTGGTGTCGACCGTGGGACTTAGAAAAATTTCGGGAAGTCCGATTCGCCTGCTGGAATTACCGCACGGGCTGGACACCTCGCTCCGACGAATCGGTTTTTTCCATTTTTTCCGAAAAATAAATTTTTGTAATTTTTTTTAATGTTAAAAACGTTAATAAACGTCATGTTTACGCATGGATTAAACATTGAAATAATTTTAAAACGCTTATTAAAAAAGTTGGTGTCGACCGTGGGACTTAGAAAAATTTCGGGAAGTCCGATTCGCCTGCTGGAATTACCGCACGGGCTGGACACCTCGCTCCGACGAATCGGTTTTTTCCATTTTTTCCGAAAAATAAATTTTTGTAATTTTTTTTAACGTTAAAAACGTTAATAAACGTCATGTTTACGCATGGATTAAACATTGAAATAATTTTAAAACGCTTATTAAAAAAGTTGGTGTCGACCGTGGGACTTAGAAAAATTTCGGGAAGTCCGATTCGCCTGCTGGAATTACCGCACGGGCTGGACAGCTCGCTCCGACGAATCGGTTTTTTCCATTTTTTCCGAAAAATAAATTTTTGTAATTTTTTTTAACGTTAAAAACGTTAATAAACGTCATGTTTACGCATGGATTAAACATTGAAATAATTTTAAAACGCTTATTAAAAAAGTTGGTGTCGACCGTGGGACTTAGAAAAATTTCGGGAAGTCCGATTCGCCTGCTGGAATTACCGCACGGCCTGGACAGCTCGCTCCGACGAATCGGTTTTTTCCATTTTTTCCGAAAAATAAATTTTTGTAATTTTTTTTAATGTTAAAAACGTTAATAAACGTCATGTTTACGCATGGATTAAACATTGAAATAATTTTAAAACGCTTATTAAAAAAGTTGGTGTCGACCGTGGGACTTAGAAAAATTTCGGGAAGTCCGATTCGCCTGCTGGAATTACCGCACGGGCTGGACACCTCGCTCCGACGAATCGGTTTTTTCCATTTTTTCCGAAAAATAAATTTTTGTAATTTTTTTTAACGTTAAAAACGTTAATAAACGTCATGTTTACGCATGGATTAAACATTGAAATAATTTTAAAACGCTTATTAAAAAAGTTGGTGTCGACCGT
>NW_027475694.1:17500-25000 GCF_051020985.1 Nomia melanderi | reverse complement strand
AGAGTTGTTACGTGCACGCGTATGGTGCGATTGCGTCGATTCGCTTTTCTGTACGGGGAGCAATAGAACGTTGAGTTGACTTATCGGGTCTTCGTTGGAATTACCGTCGCTGGCATTGTAAACTCCAGATGACCTTGTGATTCCTTCGTCGGGCACTGGTAAAGGGTGGCGATGATGCGTTCTATAATAGAAATACCCGTCGTAGCGTTTCTTCCGAGTCAACCCGCTCACGAAACACTCTCTCGTCGTGGAATCCCCGCGTCGGAGAGTAAAACGCGAATTCATAGTATGGAAACTTACGTCTCTCGACGATGGGACGATCCACGCGAAGAGTTGTTACGTGCACGCGTATGGTGCGATTGCGTCGATTCGCTTTTCTGTACGGGGAGTAATAGAACGTTGAGTTGACTTATCGGGTCTTCGTTGGAATTACCGTCGCTGGCATTGTAAACTCCAGATGACCTTGTGATTCCTTCGTCGGGCACTGGTAAAGGGTGGCGATGATGCGTTCTATAATAGAAATACCCGTCGTAGCGTTTCTTCCGAGTCAACCCGCTCACGAAACTCTCTCTCGTCGTGGAATCCCCGCGTCGGAGAGTAAAACGCGAATTCATACTATGAAAACTTACGTCTCTCGACGATGGGACGATCCACGCGAAGAGTTGTTTACGTGCACGCGTATGGTGCGATTGCGTCGATTCGCTTTTCTGTACGGGGAGAAATAGAACGTTGAGTTGACTTATCGGGTCTTCGTTGGAATTACCGTCGCTGGCATTGTAAACTCCAGATGACCTTGTGATTCCTTCGTCGGGCACTGGTAAAGGGTGGCGATGATGCGTTCTATAATAGAAATACCCGTCGTAGCGTTTCTTCCGAGTCAACCCGCTCACGAAACTCTCTCTCTCGTCGTGGAATCCCCGCGTCGGAGAGTAAAACGCCGAAGGCTTACTATGAAACTTACGTCTCTCGACGATGGGACGATCCACGCGAAGAGTTGTTACGTGCACGCGTATGGTGCGATTGCGTCGATTCGCTTTTCTGTACGGGGAGTAATAGAACGTTGAGTTGACTTATCGGGTCTTCGTTGGAATTACCGTCGCTGGCATTGTAAACTCCAGATGACCTTGTGATTCCTTCGTCGGGCACTGGTAAAGGGTGGCGATGATTCGTTCTATAATAGAAATACCCGTCGTAGCGTTTCTTCCGAGTCAACCCGCTCACGAAACTCTCTCTCGTCGTGGAATCCCCGCGTCGGAGAGTAAAACGCGAATTCATAGTATGGAAACTTACGTCTCTCGACGATGGGACGATCCACGCGAAGAGTTGTTACGTGCACGCGTATGGTGCGATTGCGTCGATTCGCTTTTCTGTACGGGGAGCAATAGAACGTTGAGTTGACTTATCGGGTCTTCGTTGGAATTACCGTCGCTGGCATTGTAAACTCCAGATGACCTTGTGATTCCTTCGTCGGGCACTGGTAAAGGGTGGCGATGATTCGTTCTATAATAGAAATACCCGTCGTAGCGTTTCTTCCGAGTCAACCCGCTCACGAAACTCTCTCTCGTCGTGGAATCCCCGCGTCGGAGAGTAAAACGCGAATTCATACTATGAAAACTTACGTCTCTCGACGATGGGACGATCCACGCGAAGAGTTGTTTACGTGCACGCGTATGGTGCGATTGCGTCGATTCGCTTTTCTGTACGGGGAGAAATAGAACGTTGAGTTGACTTATCGGGTCTTCGTTGGAATTACCGTCGCTGGCATTGTAAACTCCAGATGACCTTGTGATTCCTTCGTCGGGCACTGGTAAAGGGTGGCGATGATGCGTTCTACAATAGAAATACCCGTCGTAGCGTTTCTTCCGAGTCAACCCGCTCACGAAACTCTCTCTCGTCGTGGAATCCCCGCGTCGGAGGGTAAAACGCGATATATAATAGTATATGCCAGTGGTTCGCGCGCGTCGTCTCTGAGATACGCGGTCGACAGAGTTCCGAAAACACGTGATGTGCCACGATTTCCGTGCGTCTTACATCTTTCGACGATGGGACGATCCACGCGAAGAGAACGTTCGTGCTTGCGTGAGGTGCAACAGCGTCGATTCGCTTTTCTGTACGGGGAGAAATAGAACGTTGAGTTGACTTATCGGGTCTTCGTTGGAATTACCGTCGCTGGCATTGTAAACTCCAGATGACCTTGTGATTCCTTCGTCGGGCACTGGTAAAGGGTGGCGATGATTCGTTCTATAATAGTAATACCCGTCGTAGCGTTTCGACCGATGTCACCCGCCACGAAAGTCTCTCTCGACGTGGAAACCCCGCGCCGAAGAGTAAACGCGAAGGCTTACCATACGAAAGAAAACGGTATTATACGCCTGTGGTATGTGCGTCTCGGCTCTGTGATACGCGATCGGCAGAGTTACAAAAAAACGTTGATGGGCCACGATTTCCGTGCGTCTTACATCTTTCGACGATGGGACGATCCACGCGAAGAGTAGTTACGTGCTCGCGCGAGGTGCGATAGCGTCGATTCGCTTTTCTGTACGGGGAGAAATAGAACGATGAGTTGACTTATCGGGTCTTCGTTGGAATTACCGTCGCTGGCATTGTAAACTCCAGATGACCTTGTGATTCCTTCGTCGGGCACTGGTAAAGGGTGGCGATGATTCGTTCTATAATAGAAATACCCGTCGTAGCGATTCGGCCGAGTCACCCGCCACGAAACTCTCTCTCGTCGTGGAATCCCCATGTCGGAGAGTAAAACGCGAAGGCTAACTATATAAGAAATATATAGTATTATTTATGCCTGTGGTTCTCCGTTTGCCCTACTCTCAGATACGCGACTCGGAGAGTTACGAATAATCGTGATGGACCACGATTTCTGTACGTCTTACATCTTTCGACGATGGGACGATCCACGCGAAGAGATCATTCCTGCTTGCGTGAGGTGCGATAGCGCCGATTCGCTTTTCTGTACGGGGAGAAATAGAACGATGAGTTGACTTATCGGGTCTTCGTTGGAATTACCGTCGCTGGCATTGTAAACTCCAGATGACCTTGTGATTCCTTCGTCGGGCACTGGTAAAGGGTGGCGATGATTCGTTCTATAATAGAAATACCCGTCGTAGCGATTCGGCCGTGTCACCCGCCACGAAAATCTCTCTCGTCGTGGAATCCCCGCGTCGTAGAGTAAACGCGAAGGCTTGCTATAGAAGACTATAGTTTATACGCCTGTGGTTCACCGGTTGCCTGCTCTCCGGGGTACGCGATCGCGCAGGAGTTACGGAAGAACTTGATGGGCCACGATCTCCAAGCGGCTATATCTTTCGACGATGGGACGATTCACGCGAAGAGAACGTTCGTGCATGCGTGAGGTGCGATAGCGTTGATTCGCTTGTCTGTACGGGGAGAAATAGAACGATGAGTTGACTTATCGGGTCTTCGTTGGAATTACCGTCGCTGGCATTGTAAACTCCAGATGACCTTGTGATTCCTTCGTCGGGCACTGGTAAAGGGTGGCGATGATTCGTTCTATAATAGAAATACCCGTCGTAGCGTTTCGACCGATGTCACCCGCCACGAAATTCTCTCTCGTCGTGGAATCCCCGCGTCGGAGAGTAACCGCCGAAGGCTTGCTATAGAAGACTATAGTTTATACGCCTGTGGTTCACCGGTTGCCGGCTCTCCGGGGCACGCGATCGCGCGAAGGTTACGGAGGGACGTGAAGCGCCCGAGCAATGAAACGTCCGCAGGAGAGAAACGAGCAACCGCCGAACATTGTTTCGCGACGTTTCCATAATGTATTGTCGTTTCGCTCGCATCCCGCTTCTTTCCCCTAGTTTCCTCGACGCGTAGTTTCGCAGCCTTAGTGGACGAATCATTCTCGATTCGAGGAAAGATATGCAGTGGGGCGTGCAATGAGCCCGCCAGAGACCACGATCTCCAATGCGTCTTTACATCTTTGGACGATGGGACGATCCACGCGAAGAGAACGTTCGTGCTTGCGCGAGGTGCATTAGCGTCGATTCGCTTTTCTGTACGGGGAGAAATAGAACGATGAGTTGACTTATCGGGTCTTCGTTGGAATTACCGTCGCTGGCATTGTAAACTCCAGATGACCTTGTGATTCCTTCGTCGGGCACTGGTAAAGGGTGGCGATGATTCGTTCTATAATAGAAATACCCGTCGTAGCGATTCGGCCGAGTCACCCGCCACGAAACTGTCTCTCTTTCGTCGTGGAAACCCCGCGTCGGAGAGTAAAACGCGCGAAGGCTGTGACTGTAACATATATATATATATATACACAGTATACAATGCCTGTGGTTTTTGCGCGTGTCGGCTCTTCGGTATACGCGATCGGCCAGAGTTACGGAGGGACGGTGAAGCGCACGAGAAATTGAAACGGCCGCACGATTGGAACCGAGCAACCGTCGAACATTGTTTCGCGACGTTTCCATAATGCGTTTTCGTTTCGCTCGCATACCGCTTCTTTTCCCCTAGTCTCTGAGACGCGTTTTCGAGCCGTTCTTCTACTATCGATTCTCGTAGAGAGAAGGGACCGGGTAGTCTGGAAGTGGAACCCGCATCTTGCGTGTACCGTACACGGAATTGAGAGGACCGGCCGTGAAGCTCGTTTTAAAGCCGTGCGTCTGACACCCAACTCTTGCGCGCCAATTTCGCGGCAAGAGATAATATGGGACGAATGACCGGCAAAGAGCCAGCTGTGAAGTCTGTTTTTTTAATCGAATCCGTGGACGTGTGTATGCCGTAGCGTCGCTCGTCGTGTTCGTTCATGGTCGTTCCGAGAGAAAGAACGAAAGCGGTAACGAAGGGACCGGCCGTGAAGCTCGTTTTAAAGCCGCGCGTCTGACACCCAACTCTTGCGCGCCAATTTCGCGGCAAGAGATAACATGGGACGAATGACCGGCAAAGAGCCAGCTGTGAAGTCTTTTTTCATTATTTGCTTTCAATCGATCGATCGGTACGATTCGTGCAACGTTTCGCGCGATGCGACGCGAAAACATGCGCGCAACAATAGATGCGTCTGATCGGAAGAACGCGAGGGTCGACTGCACGCGATGGATTCAGTATCGGGTAGGATACAAAATATATCCCCGTCGTTTCCACGCGTGCGAGTCTTCTGCGTCTTTCGCGGGTTTTTGAATGCACTATACGCCCGGAACGTCGAGAAATATATACATATTACTTGAACGTTTTTCGTCTCGAAAGGCTTCGGTGTCGTCTCCAAGGCGACGCCTGAATCTCCTTCGCGCGCTGGTCGGAGATTCAGGTATCAACTTTTATCTTCTCTTTGAAAGAAGAGAGATATTAGGTCGAACAAGTGAGAATAAAATTATATATGTGAAATATAAAATTTATACGATTACCCTGAACGGTGGATCACTTGGCTCGTGGGTCGATGAAGAACGCAGCTAATTGCGCGTCAACGTGTGAACTGCAGGACACATGAACATCGACATTTCGAACGCACATTGCGGTCCACGGATACAATTCCTGGACCACGCCTGGCTGAGGGTCGTTTACGTACCATACACTGCTTGCGTAGCTCTGTCAAATCCCCGCCGTCGTTCACCTCTTCGGATCGAACGTTTTTTTACCGAAGGGCGCAAAGAACGTCTCTGAGTCGGGTTAAGAGAAGGATGCTACGTACGAGCGAACGATGGGTGTCTCGTCGGCGTTTGTCGCGGACACGCGAAAATTCTGTGAATTTCACGGACAGTGTACGTTCTAGTTGTTGCAAAACGATCGGAATCGTTTGTATGGACTCGCGTGAGTGTTCGCGGCGTCGTGCGTCGTTCAATTACGACCGCCCGCGGATACCGCTCCACTGCGATATGGATCTGAGCGACAACTTTTTCGGCTGTTCGTGAGATGAACGGTTTCGTGTGTTTAGAAAAATTTTTTTTCCCGCGCTCCCGACGTCACCTGAAATGATGCGTCAGAGGTGAAAGAAAATATTAAGAAGTCGAGAGAGAGAGACTACACACGTTTTATTCATATTTTGTATACCGTGCGTGAGACGGATGTGCACGACACGTCGTATGTCGGTATATTACCGACTGGCCCCAGGGAGATTGTTTTCTTCCTCTCTTACGAATGAGATGTACGTTTCGGAGGATCGTCGTTACCGAAACACACGGCAAAACGAGACTTCTCGCAGCAGAACCTTTATACACAATACACATCGACTCTTTTTACCCCGAGAGAGAGAGAAAAGGTGTATTTCTTTTTTTTATTTTTCGAATTCGACGCACGAACGCTTTGACGACTGGAGAAAAACACGGTGTGTGTTAAAATCGTGCGGGACGAGCATGCGTATTCGTAACGGGTCGAATAGTTCTTATTCCCCGTCGTCGCGTGTCCTCGCTGGACCACCACCGTGCGCTTCCGCCACGTTCAGTTGAATTTCGAAATATATATATATAAAAAGAATCACCATATACTCTCTTTCGGGAGGTGTATTTTTATCGGTTTCTGCTATAGAGAAGAGACGGAGATCGTGTTGTGAGGTGTAACGTTTCTGTATCCCCGTTTCGGAGGATCGTCGTTATCGGCGGAACACACGTCAAAACGAGACTTCTCGCAGAACCTTTATACACAATACACATCGACTCTTTTACCCCGAGAGAGAGAAAAGGTGTTTTTCTTTTTTTTTTATTTTTCGAATTCGACGCACGAACGCTTTGACGACTGGAGAAAAACACGGTGTGTGTTAAAATCGTGCGGGACGAGCATGCGTATTCGTAACGGGTCGAATAGTTCTTATTCCCCGTCGTCGCGTGTCCTCGCTGGACCACCACCGTGCGCTTCCGCCACGTTCAGTTGTATTTCGAAATATATATATATAAAAAGAATCACCATATACTCTCTTTCGGGAGGTGTATTTTTATCGGTTTCTGCTATAGAGAAGAGACGGACGATCGTGTGTGACACCACGTGGTAACGTTTCCGTATCCCCGTAAAATACGTTTATCTTTTCTCGTAGAAAAGAGAGAGGAAGAGGCAGGAGCTCCTCTTTGGCGAGGCTTTCGAACGTCGCGTCCCGTCCGCCGGAATATAATGATATAAATATATAACCGCCGCCGACTTTGTGCGAAAGCGTTGAAACGAACGCGTCGGTCGCCCCATGGTGTGTGTTTGTCGTGTCTTCTTTTCCTCTTCTGCACTTCTCTTCACTGTCGATCGCGAGACCGCGCGAGATCCGCTTCGGTCGTCCAGTCCCCGAAAATTCTTCTCGGACGGGCGTTAAAGTTAACCGGAGCGCGAGATCGTCTAGCGAGAGTCTTTTTCGCGATCGAGTAAAATGTGATAGAAGAAGGAGAAGAGTGTAAAAAGAGAATATAGACACGCGACGCAGCAGAGACCACTGGTGAGGCGCATAAGACGCGTTCGCGAACGATTTTTCGCGACGATACGGAGTCGCGCGTGTCGCGGTATATTTATCATTTATATACGTTATAATATGAATATTGTTGTGTTCGA
>NW_027475694.1:7500-12500 GCF_051020985.1 Nomia melanderi | reverse complement strand
TTCGTTCGTTTCTCTCCGTTTTTTTTCGCTCAGTTGAAAAGCAATACGCCGCTGGAACTTTGAAAAATAACGAGATAAAAAAAAATTTTGTACATTTTTTCATCGTTATTCGTACACGACTTAAGCGTTGGAAAATTTTTAAACCGAATTTTGAAAAATTTTATTCCTGACCGTTGGGACTTGGAAAAATTTCGAGTCAGCCGGTTTGGCCGGTTGGACTTACCGCGAGACGGAGAAAAGTAGATTCGGTCGATCTGTTTTTCGCAGTTTTTGTGAAAAAAAAATTTTGGTCAATTTTTTCAACGTTAAAAACGTGTTCGGGCTGCCTTTTTATCCATGGATTAAGCGCCGAAAAAATTTTAAAACGCATAATAAAAAAGTTTATTCTTGACCGCAGGGACTTAGAAAAATTTCGGGTCGCCCCGTTCGACCTGCTGGCATTACCGCGCGGCCTGGACAGCCCGCTTCGACCGATACATTTTTTTCATTTTCAGAGAAAAAAAAATTTTTGTCAATTTTTTCAACCTTAAAAACGTTAATAAACTGCACTCTTATGCACGGATTAAGCATTGAAAAATTTTTAAAACATGTAATAAAAAAGTTTATTCTTGACCGTTCGGACTTAGAAAAATTTCGAGTACCCCGGATCGCCTGCTGGAATTACCGCACGGCCTGGACAGCCCGCATCGACCGATACATTTTTTCCATTTTCAGTGAAAAAAAAATTTTTGTCAATTTTCTCAACGTTAAAAACGTTAATAAACTGCGTTTTTATGAGTGGATTAAACATTGAAAAAATTTTGAAATATGTGATGAAAAAGTTTACTCTTGACCGTTCGGACTTAGAAAAATTTCGAGTACCTCGGATCGCCGGCTGGAATTACCGCACGGCCTGGACAGCTCGCATCGACCGATACATTTTTTCCATTTTCAGTGAAAAAAAAATTTTTGTCAATTTTCTCAACGTTAAAAACGTTAATAAACTGCGTTTTTATGCGTGGATTAAACATTAAAAAAATTTTGAAATATGTGATGAAAAAGTTTACTCTTGACCGTCGGGACTTAGAAAAATTTCGAGTACCCCGGATCGCCTGCTGGAATTACCGCACGGCCTGGATAGCCCGCATCGACCGATACATTTTTTCCATTTTCAGTGAAAAAAAAATTTTTGTCAATTTTCTCAACGTTAAAAACGTTAATAAACTGCGTTTTTATGCGTGGATTAAACATTAAAAAAATTTTGAAATATGTGATGAAAAAGTTTACTCTTGACCGTCGGGACTTAGAAAAATTTCGAGTACCCCGGATCGCCTGCTGGCATTACCGCACGGCCTGGACAGCACGCTCCGACGAATCGGTTTTTTCCATTTTTTCCGAAAAATAAATTTTTGTAATTTTTTTTAATGTCAAAAACGTTAATAAACGTCATGTTTACGCATGGATTAAACATTGAAATAATTTTAAAACGCTTATTAAAAAAGTTGGTGTCGACCGTGGGACTTAGAAAAATTTCGGGAAGTCCGATTCGCCTGCTGGAATTACCGCACGGCCTGGACAGCTCGCTCCGACGAATCGGTTTTTTCCATTTTTTCCGAAAAATAAATTTTTGTAATTTTTTTTAATGTTAAAAACGTTAATAAACGTCATGTTTACGCATGGATTAAACATTGAAATAATTTTAAAACGCTTATTAAAAAAGTTGGTGTCGACCGTGGGACTTAGAAAAATTTCGGGAAGTCCGATTCGCCTGCTGGAATTACCGCACGGGCTGGACACCTCGCTCCGACGAATCGGTTTTTTCCATTTTTTTTGAAAAATAAATTTTTGTAATTTTTTTTAATGTTAAAAACGTTAATAAACATCATGTTTACGCATGGATTAAACATTGAAATAATTTTAAAACGCTTATTAAAAAAGTTTACTCTTGACCGTGGGACTTAGAAAAATTTCGGGAAGTCCGATTCGCCTGCTGGAATTACCGCACGGGCTGGACACCTCGCTCCGACGAATCGGTTTTTTCCATTTTTTCCGAAAAATAAATTTTTGTAATTTTTTTTAACGTTAAAAACGTTAATAAACGTCATGTTTACGCATGGATTAAACATTGAAATAATTTTAAAACGCTTATTAAAAAAGTTGGTGTCGACCGTGGGACTTAGAAAAATTTCGGGAAGTCCGATTCGCCTGCTGGAATTACCGCACGGGCTGGACAGCTCGCTCCGACGAATCGGTTTTTTCCATTTTTTCCGAAAAATAAATTTTTGTAATTTTTTTTAACGTTAAAAACGTTAATAAACGTCATGTTTACGCATGGATTAAACATTGAAATAATTTTAAAACGCTTATTAAAAAAGTTGGTGTCGACCGTGGGACTTAGAAAAATTTCGGGAAGTCCGATTCGCCTGCTGGAATTACCGCACGGGCTGGACACCTCGCTCCGACGAATCGGTTTTTTCCATTTTTTTTGAAAAATAAATTTTTGTAATTTTTTTTAATGTTAAAAACGTTAATAAACATCATGTTTACGCATGGATTAAACATTGAAATAATTTTAAAACGCTTATTAAAAAAGTTTACTCTTGACCGTGGGACTTAGAAAAATTTCGGGAAGTCCGATTCGCCTGCTGGAATTACCGCACGGCCTGGACAGCTCGCATCGACCGATACATTTTTTCCATTTTCAGTGAAAAAAAAATTTTTGTCAATTTTCTCAACGTTAAAAACGTTAATAAACTGCGTTTTTATGCGTGGATTAAACATTAAAAAAATTTTGAAATATGTGATGAAAAAGTTTACTCTTGACCGTTCGGACTTAGAAAAATTTCGAGTACCTCGGATCGCCTGCTGGAATTACCGCACGGCCTGGACAGCCCGCATCGACCGATACATTTTTTCCATTTTCAGTGAAAAAAAAATTTTTGTCAATTTTCTCAACGTTAAAAACGTTAATAAACTGCGTTTTTATGCGTGGATTAAACATTAAAAAAATTTTGAAATATGTGATGAAAAAGTTTACTCTTGACCGTCGGGACTTAGAAAAATTTCGAGTACCCCGGATCGCCTGCTGGAATTACCGCACGGCCTGGATAGCCCGCATCGACCGATACATTTTTTCCATTTTCAGTGAAAAAAAAATTTTTGTCAATTTTCTCAACGTTAAAAACGTTAATAAACTGCGTTTTTATGCGTGGATTAAACATTAAAAAAATTTTGAAATATGTGATGAAAAAGTTTACTCTTGACCGTCGGGACTTAGAAAAATTTCGAGTACCCCGGATCGCCTGCTGGAATTACCGCACGGGCTGGACACCTCGCTCCGACGAATCGGTTTTTTCCATTTTTTCCGAAAAATAAATTTTTGTAATTTTTTTTAATGTTAAAAACGTTAATAAACGTCATGTTTACGCATGGATTAAACATTGAAATAATTTTAAAACGCTTATTAAAAAAGTTGGTGTCGACCGTGGGACTTAGAAAAATTTCGGGAAGTCCGATTCGCCTGCTGGAATTACCGCACGGGCTGGACACCTCGCTCCGACGAATCGGTTTTTTCCATTTTTTCCGAAAAATAAATTTTTGTAATTTTTTTTAACGTTAAAAACGTTAATAAACGTCATGTTTACGCATGGATTAAACATTGAAATAATTTTAAAACGCTTATTAAAAAAGTTGGTGTCGACCGTGGGACTTAGAAAAATTTCGGGAAGTCCGATTCGCCTGCTGGAATTACCGCACGGGCTGGACACCTCGCTCCGACGAATCGGTTTTTTCCATTTTTTCCGAAAAATAAATTTTTGTAATTTTTTTTAATGTTAAAAACGTTAATAAACGTCATGTTTACGCATGGATTAAACATTGAAATAATTTTAAAACGCTTATTAAAAAAGTTGGTGTCGACCGTGGGACTTAGAAAAATTTCGGGAAGTCCGATTCGCCTGCTGGAATTACCGCACGGGCTGGACACCTCGCTCCGACGAATCGGTTTTTTCCATTTTTTCCGAAAAATAAATTTTTGTAATTTTTTTTAACGTTAAAAACGTTAATAAACGTCATGTTTACGCATGGATTAAACATTGAAATAATTTTAAAACGCTTATTAAAAAAGTTGGTGTCGACCGTGGGACTTAGAAAAATTTCGGGAAGTCCGATTCGCCTGCTGGAATTACCGCACGGGCTGGACAGCTCGCTCCGACGAATCGGTTTTTTCCATTTTTTCCGAAAAATAAATTTTTGTAATTTTTTTTAACGTTAAAAACGTTAATAAACGTCATGTTTACGCATGGATTAAACATTGAAATAATTTTAAAACGCTTATTAAAAAAGTTGGTGTCGACCGTGGGACTTAGAAAAATTTCGGGAAGTCCGATTCGCCTGCTGGAATTACCGCACGGCCTGGACAGCTCGCTCCGACGAATCGGTTTTTTCCATTTTTTCCGAAAAATAAATTTTTGTAATTTTTTTTAATGTTAAAAACGTTAATAAACGTCATGTTTACGCATGGATTAAACATTGAAATAATTTTAAAACGCTTATTAAAAAAGTTGGTGTCGACCGTGGGACTTAGAAAAATTTCGGGAAGTCCGATTCGCCTGCTGGAATTACCGCACGGCTGGACACCTCGCTCCGACGAATCGGTTTTTTTCCATTTTTTTGAAAAATAAATTTTTGTAATTTTTTTTAATGTTAAAAACGTTAATAAACATCATGTTTACGCATGGATTAAACATTGAAATAATTTTAAAACGCTTATTAAAAAAGTTTACTCTTGACCGTGGGGACTTAGAAAAATTCCGGCTTGCACGGATTCGACCACTCTGTTTTTCGGAGTTTCTGAGAAAAATAAATTTTTGTAATTTTTTTCATTATGATTTCTGAGTTCTCCCAGTAGTTTAATGTAAGGATTAAGCATTTAAAAATTTTTAAATCGAATATTAAAAAAGTTTACTCTTGCAATTTTTGGAAAAAAAAAATTCTAAAAAATTTTTCTTTCGGTGGAAACT
>NW_027475694.1:0-2500 GCF_051020985.1 Nomia melanderi | reverse complement strand
GTGCACGCGTATGGTGCGATTGCGTCGATTCGCTTTTCTGTACGGGGAGAAATAGAACGTTGAGTTGACTTATCGGGTCTTCGTTGGAATTACCGTCGCTGGCATTGTAAACTCCAGATGACCTTGTGATTCCTTCGTCGGGCACTGTAAAGGGTGGCGATGATGCGTTCTATAATAGAAATACCCGTCGTAGCGTTTCTTCCGAGTCAACCCGCTCACGAAACTCTCTCTCTCGTCGTGGAATCCCCGCGTCGGAGAGTAAAACGCCGAAGGCTTACTATGAAACTTACGTCTCTCGACGATGGGACGATCCACGCGAAGAGTTGTTACGTGCACGCGTATGGTGCGATTGCGTCGATTCGCTTTTCTGTACGGGGAGTAATAGAACGTTGAGTTGACTTATCGGGTCTTCGTTGGAATTACCGTCGCTGGCATTGTAAACTCCAGATGACCTTGTGATTCCTTCGTCGGGCACTGGTAAAGGGTGGCGATGATTCGTTCTATAATAGAAATACCCGTCGTAGCGTTTCTTCCGAGTCAACCCGCTCACGAAACTCTCTCTCGTCGTGGAATCCCCGCGTCGGAGAGTAAAACGCGAATTCATAGTATGGAAACTTACGTCTCTCGACGATGGGACGATCCACGCGAAGAGTTGTTACGTGCACGCGTATGGTGCGATTGCGTCGATTCGCTTTTCTGTACGGGAGCAATAGAACGTTGAGTTGACTTATCGGGTCTTCGTTGGAATTACCGTCGCTGGCATTGTAAACTCCAGATGACCTTGTGATTCCTTCGTCGGGCACTGGTAAAGGGTGGCGATGATTCGTTCTATAATAGAAATACCCGTCGTAGCGTTTCTTCCGAGTCAACCCGCTCACGAAACTCTCTCTCGTCGTGGAATCCCCGCGTCGGAGAGTAAAACGCGAATTCATACTATGAAAACTTACGTCTCTCGACGATGGGACGATCCACGCGAAGAGTTGTTTACGTGCACGCGTATGGTGCGATTGCGTCGATTCGCTTTTCTGTACGGGGAGAAATAGAACGTTGAGTTGACTTATCGGGTCTTCGTTGGAATTACCGTCGCTGGCATTGTAAACTCCAGATGACCTTGTGATTCCTTCGTCGGGCACTGGTAAAGGGTGGCGATGATGCGTTCTACAATAGAAATACCCGTCGTAGCGTTTCTTCCGAGTCAACCCGCTCACGAAACTCTCTCTCGTCGTGGAATCCCCGCGTCGGAGGGTAAAACGCGATATATAATAGTATATGCCAGTGGTTCGCGCGCGTCGTCTCTGAGATACGCGGTCGACAGAGTTCCGAAAACACGTGATGTGCCACGATTTCCGTGCGTCTTACATCTTTCGACGATGGGACGATCCACGCGAAGAGAACGTTCGTGCTTGCGTGAGGTGCAACAGCGTCGATTCGCTTTTCTGTACGGGGAGAAATAGAACGTTGAGTTGACTTATCGGGTCTTCGTTGGAATTACCGTCGCTGGCATTGTAAACTCCAGATGACCTTGTGATTCCTTCGTCGGGCACTGGTAAAGGGTGGCGATGATTCGTTCTATAATAGTAATACCCGTCGTAGCGTTTCGACCGATGTCACCCGCCACGAAAGTCTCTCTCGACGTGGAAACCCCGCGCCGAAGAGTAAACGCGAAGGCTTACCATACGAAAGAAAACGGTATTATACGCCTGTGGTATGTGCGTCTCGGCTCTGTGATACGCGATCGGCAGAGTTACAAAAAACGTTGATGGGCCACGATTTCCGTGCGTCTTACATCTTTCGACGATGGGACGATCCACGCGAAGAGTAGTTACGTGCTCGCGCGAGGTGCGATAGCGTCGATTCGCTTTTCTGTACGGGGAGAAATAGAACGATGAGTTGACTTATCGGGTCTTCGTTGGAATTACCGTCGCTGGCATTGTAAACTCCAGATGACCTTGTGATTCCTTCGTCGGGCAACTGGTAAAGGGTGGCGATGATTCGTTCTATAATAGAAATACCCGTCGTAGCGATTCGGCCGAGTCACCCGCCACGAAACTCTCTCTCGTCGTGGAATCCCCATGTCGGAGAGTAAAACGCGAAGGCTAACTATATAAGAAATATATAGTATTATTTATGCCTGTGGTTCTCCGTTTGCCCTACTCTCAGATACGCGACTCGGAGAGTTACGAATAATCGTGATGGACCACGATTTCTGTACGTCTTACATCTTTCGACGATGGGACGATCCACGCGAAGAGATCATTCCTGCTTGCGTGAGGTGCGATAGCGCCGATTCGCTTTTCTGTACGGGGAGAAATAGAACGATGAGTTGACTTATCGGGTCTTCGTTGGAATTACCGTCGCTGGCATTGTAAACTCCAGATGACCTTGTGATTCCTTCGTCGGGCACTGGTAAAGGGTGGCGATGATTCGTTCTATAATAGAAATACCCGTCGTAGCGATTCGGCCGTGTCACCCGCCACGAAAATCTCTCTCGTCGTGGAAT
>NW_027475693.1:25000-34775 GCF_051020985.1 Nomia melanderi | reverse complement strand
GCAAGGGGAAGTAGAAGAGGGCCAAGAGTAAGTGGAATGAAGTTAGAGTATGGGGAAAGAAGGAAGAGATGGAATAGGGGAAGTATGGCCCACGGGTAACCCGCTGAACCTCCTTCGTGCTAGGGATTGGGGCTTGCAATTTTTCCCCATGAAGCGGAATTCCCAGTAAGCGCGAGTCATAGCTCGCGTTGATTCGTCCCTGCCCTTTGTACACACCGCCCGTCGCTACTACCGATTGAATGATTTAGTGAGGTCTTCGGACTGGTGCGCGGCAATGTTGTTGCATTGCCGATGTTGCCGGGAAGATGACCAAACTTGATCATTTAGAGGAAGTAAAAGTCGTAACAAGGTTTCCGTAGGTGAACCTGCGGAAGGATCATTAACGAGCAAAATACACTACAAGAACTGACCGAAAGAAGGAAACATGAGAAATATAAAGAGTGGAGCGAAAGATAATATAAAAAGGAGCGAAAGATACATACATATATATATATAAGTGTACGAGTTCAATTTCTGCACACACTCGATACACAAGAGAAATAATATTATATATACAGAGGAGGAAGGAGCGATAAACGTGCAACAACGCTTCCTCGTGAAAAATACTTGAACGATCATGCACAGAGAGGTATCTCGATACCTGCTCTGCTGTATGACTAGACGGCTTACGCGCGGAGAGTTCATCTCCCGTCCGTCGGAAATTTCGAACGGCTTACGCGCGGAGAAATACACTTCTCCCGTCCGTCGAAATTTTTTTTTTTTACTTTGAACAAGGCGCATAGAGCCCGCCGAACCACGATTTCCGTGCGTCTTACATCTTTCGACGATGGGACGATCCACGCGAAGAGTTGTTTCGTGCTCGCGCGAGGTGCGATAGCGTCGATTCGCTTTTCTGTACGGGGAGAAATAGAACGATGAGTTGACTTATCGGGTCTTCGTTGGAATTACCGTCGCTGGCATTGTAAACTCCAGATGACCTTGTGATTCCTTCGTCGGGCACTGGTAAAGGGTGGCGATGATTCGTTCTATAATAGAAATACCCGTCGTAGCGATTCGGCCGAGACACCCGCCACGAAACACTCTCTCGTCGTGGAATCCCCGCATCGGAGAGTAAAACGCGCGAAGGCTTACTATGAGAGAAGAAATAGTATATGCCGGTGGTTCGCGTGTGTAGGCTCTATACGAAATTGCGATTCAAGAGAGTAGGAAAAGACGCGATGAACCACGATTTCCGTGCGTCTTACGTCTCTCGACGATGGGACGATCCACGCGAAGAGTTGTTACGTGCTCGCGCGAGGTGCGATAGCGTCGATTCGCCTTTCTGTACGGGGAGAAATAGAACGATGAGCTGACTTATCGGGTCTTCGTTGGAATTACCGTCGCTGGCATTGTAAACTCCAGATGACCTTGTGATTCCTTCGTCGGGCACTGGTAAAGGGTGGCGATGATTCGTTCTATAATAGAAATACCCGTCGTAGCGTTTCGGCCTAGTCACCCGCCACGAAACACTCTCTCGTCGTGGAATCCCCGCGTCGGAGAATAAAACGCCGAAGGCTTACTTATGAAACTTACGTCTCTCGACGATGGGACGATCCACGCGAAGAGTTGTTACGTGCACGCGTATGGTGCGATTGCGTCGATTCGCTTTTCTGTACGGGGAGCAATAGAACGTTGAGTTGACTTATCGGGTCTTCGTTGGAATTACCGTCGCTGGCATTGTAAACTCCAGATGACCTTGTGATTCCTTCGTCGGGCACTGGTAAAGGGTGGCGATGATGCGTTCTATAATAGAAATACCCGTCGTAGCGTTTCTTCCGAGTCAACCCGCTCACGAAACACTCTCTCGTCGTGGAATCCCCGCGTCGGAGAGTAAAACGCGAATTCATAGTATGGAAACTTACGTCTCTCGACGATGGGACGATCCACGCGAAGAGTTGTTACGTGCACGCGTATGGTGCGATTGCGTCGATTCGCTTTTCTGTACGGGGAGTAATAGAACGTTGAGTTGACTTATCGGGTCTTCGTTGGAATTACCGTCGCTGGCATTGTAAACTCCAGATGACCTTGTGATTCCTTCGTCGGGCACTGGTAAAGGGTGGCGATGATGCGTTCTATAATAGAAATACCCGTCGTAGCGTTTCTTCCGAGTCAACCCGCTCACGAAACTCTCTCTCGTCGTGGAATCCCCGCGTCGGAGAGTAAAACGCGAATTCATACTATGAAAACTTACGTCTCTCGACGATGGGACGATCCACGCGAAGAGTTGTTTACGTGCACGCGTATGGTGCGATTGCGTCGATTCGCTTTTCTGTACGGGGAGAAATAGAACGTTGAGTTGACTTATCGGGTCTTCGTTGGAATTACCGTCGCTGGCATTGTAAACTCCAGATGACCTTGTGATTCCTTCGTCGGGCACTGGTAAAGGGTGGCGATGATGCGTTCTATAATAGAAATACCCGTCGTAGCGTTTCTTCCGAGTCAACCCGCTCACGAAACTCTCTCTCGTCGTGGAATCCCCGCGTCGGAGAGTAAAACGCGAATTCATACTATGAAAACTTACGTCTCTCGACGATGGGACGATCCACGCGAAGAGTTTTTACGTGTACGCGTATGGTGCGATTGCGTCGATTCGCTTTTCTGTACGGGGAGAAATAGAACGTTGAGTTGACTTATCGGGTCTTCGTTGGAATTACCGTCGCTGGCATTGTAAACTCCAGATGACCTTGTGATTCCTTCGTCGGGCACTGGTAAAGGGTGGCGATGATGCGTTCTATAATAGAAATACCCGTCGTAGCGTTTCTTCCGAGTCAACCCGCTCACGAAACTCTCTCTCTCGTCGTGGAATCCCCGCGTCGGAGAGTAAAACGCCGAAGGCTTACTATGAAACTTACGTCTCTCGACGATGGGACGATCCACGCGAAGAGTTGTTACGTGCACGCGTATGGTGCGATTGCGTCGATTCGCTTTTCTGTACGGGGAGTAATAGAACGTTGAGTTGACTTATCGGGTCTTCGTTGGAATTACCGTCGCTGGCATTGTAAACTCCAGATGACCTTGTGATTCCTTCGTCGGGCACTGGTAAAGGGTGGCGATGATGCGTTCTATAATAGAAATACCCGTCGTAGCGTTTCTTCCGAGTCAACCCGCTCACGAAACTCTCTCTCGTCGTGGAATCCCCGCGTCGGAGAGTAAAACGCGAATTCATACTATGAAAACTTACGTCTCTCGACGATGGGACGATCCACGCGAAGAGTTGTTTACGTGCACGCGTATGGTGCGATTGCGTCGATTCGCTTTTCTGTACGGGGAGAAATAGAACGTTGAGTTGACTTATCGGGTCTTCGTTGGAATTACCGTCGCTGGCATTGTAAACTCCAGATGACCTTGTGATTCCTTCGTCGGGCACTGGTAAAGGGTGGCGATGATGCGTTCTATAATAGAAATACCCGTCGTAGCGTTTCTTCCGAGTCAACCCGCTCACGAAACTCTCTCTCGTCGTGGAATCCCCGCGTCGGAGAGTAAAACGCGAATTCATACTATGAAAACTTACGTCTCTCGACGATGGGACGATCCACGCGAAGAGTTGTTTACGTGCACGCGTATGGTGCGATTGCGTCGATTCGCTTTTCTGTACGGGGAGAAATAGAACGTTGAGTTGACTTATCGGGTCTTCGTTGGAATTACCGTCGCTGGCATTGTAAACTCCAGATGACCTTGTGATTCCTTCGTCGGGCACTGGTAAAGGGTGGCGATGATGCGTTCTATAATAGAAATACCCGTCGTAGCGTTTCTTCCGAGTCAACCCGCTCACGAAACTCTCTCTCGTCGTGGAATCCCCGCGTCGGAGGGTAAAACGCGATATATAATAGTATATGCCAGTGGTTCGCGCGCGTCGTCTCTGAGATACGCGGTCGACAGAGTTCCGAAAACACGTGATGTGCCACGATTTCCGTGCGTCTTACATCTTTCGACGATGGGACGATCCACGCGAAGAGAACGTTCGTGCTTGCGTGAGGTGCAACAGCGTCGATTCGCTTTTCTGTACGGGAGAAATAGAACGTTGAGTTGACTTATCGGGTCTTCGTTGGAATTACCGTCGCTGGCATTGTAAACTCCAGATGACCTTGTGATTCCTTCGTCGGGCACTGGTAAAGGGTGGCGATGATTCGTTCTATAATAGTAATACCCGTCGTAGCGTTTCGACCGATGTCACCCGCCACGAATGTCTCTCTCGACGTGGAAACCCCGCGCCGAAGAGTAAACGCGAAGGCTTACCATACGAAAGAAAACGGTATTATACGCCTGTGGTATGTGCGTCTCGGCTCTGTGATACGCGATCGGCAGAGTTACAAAAAAACGTTGATGGGCCACGATTTCCGTGCGTCTTACATCTTTCGACGATGGGACGATCCACGCGAAGAGTAGTTACGTGCTCGCGCGAGGTGCGATAGCGTCGATTCGCTTTTCTGTACGGGGAGAAATAGAACGATGAGTTGACTTATCGGGTCTTCGTTGGAATTACCGTCGCTGGCATTGTAAACTCCAGATGACCTTGTGATTCCTTCGTCGGGCACTGGTAAAGGGTGGCGATGATTCGTTCTATAATAGAAATACCCGTCGTAGCGATTCGGCCGAGACACCCGCCACGAAACTCTCTCTCGTCGTGGAATCCCCATGTCGGAGAGTAAAACGCGAAGGCTAACTATATAAGAAACATATAGTATTATTTATGCCTGTGGTTCTCCGTTTGTCCTACTCTCAGATACGCGACTCGGAGAGTTACGAATAATCGTGATGGACCACGATTTCTGTACGTCTTACATCTTTCGACGATGGGACGATCCACGCGAAGAGATCATTCCTGCTTGCGTGAGGTGCGATAGCGCCGATTCGCTTTTCTGTACGGGGAGAAATAGAACGATGAGTTGACTTATCGGGTCTTCGTTGGAATTACCGTCGCTGGCATTGTAAACTCCAGATGACCTTGTGATTCCTTCGTCGGGCACTGGTAAAGGGTGGCGATGATTCGTTCTATAATAGAAATACCCGTCGTAGCGATTCGGCCGTGTCACCCGCCACGAAAATCTCTCTCGTCGTGGAATCCCCGCGTCGTAGAGTAAACGCGAAGGCTTGCTATAGAAGACTATAGTTTATACGCCTGTGGTTCACCGGTTGCCTGCTCTCCGGGGTACGCGATCGCGCAGGAGTTACGGAAGAACTTGATGGGCCACGATCTCCAAGCGGCTATATCTTTCGACGATGGGACGATTCACGCGAAGAGAACGTTCGTGCATGCGTGAGGTGCGATAGCGTTGATTCGCTTGTCTGTACGGGGAGAAATAGAACGATGAGTTGACTTATCGGGTCTTCGTTGGAATTACCGTCGCTGGCATTGTAAACTCCAGATGACCTTGTGATTCCTTCGTCGGGCACTGGTAAAGGGTGGCGATGATTCGTTCTATAATAGAAATACCCGTCGTAGCGTTTCGACCGATGTCACCCGCCACGAAATTCTCTCTCGTCGTGGAATCCCCGCGTCGGAGAGTAACCGCCGAAGGCTTGCTATAGAAGACTATAGTTTATACGCCTGTGGTTCACCGGTTGCCGGCTCTCCGGGGCACGCGATCGCGCGAAGGTTACGGAGGGACGTGAAGCGCCCGAGCAATGAAACGTCCGCAGGAGGAAACGAGCAACCGCCGAACATTGTTTCGCGACGTTTCCATAATGTATTGTCGTTTCGCTCGCATCCCGCTTCTTTCCCCTAGTTTCCTCGACGCGTAGTTTCGCAGCCTTAGTGGACGAATCATTCTCGATTCGAGGAAAGATATGCAGTGGGGCGTGCAATGAGCCCGCCAGAGACCACGATCTCCAATGCGTCTTTACATCTTTCGACGATGGGATGATCCACGCGAAGAGAACGTTCGTGCTTGCGCGAGGTGCGTTAGCGTCGATTCGCTTTTCTGTACGGGGAGAAATAGAACGATGAGTTGACTTATCGGGTCTTCGTTGGAATTACCGTCGCTGGCATTGTAAACTCCAGATGACCTTGTGATTCCTTCGTCGGGCACTGGTAAAGGGTGGCGATGATTCGTTCTATAATAGAAATACCCGTCGTAGCGATTCGGCCGAGTCACCCGCCACGAAACTGTCTCTCTTTCGTCGTGGAAACCCCGCGTCGGAGAGTAAAACGCGCGAAGGCTGTGACTGTAACATATATATATACAGTATACAATGCCTGTGGTTTTTGCGCGTGTCGGCTCTTCGGTATACGCGATCGGCCAGAGTTACGGAGGGACGGTGAAGCGCACGAGAAATTGAAACGGCCGCACGATTGGAACCGAGCAACCGTCGAACATTGTTTCGCGACGTTTCCATAATGCGTTTTCGTTTCGCTCGCATACCGCTTCTTTTCCCCTAGTCTCTGAGACGCGTTTTCGAGCCGTTCTTCTACTATCGATTCTCGTAGAGAGAAGGGACCGGGTAGTCTGGAAGTGGAACCCGCATCTTGCGTGTACCGTACACGGAATTGAGAGGACCGGCCGTGAAGCTCGTTTTAAAGCCGTGCGTCTGACACCCAACTCTTGCGCGCCAATTTCGCGGCAAGAGATAATATGGGACGAATGACCGGCAAAGAGCCAGCTGTGAAGTCTGTTTTTTTAATCGAATCCGTGGACGTGTGTATGCCGTAGCGTCGCTCGTCGTGTTCGTTCATGGTCGTTCCGAGAGAAAGAACGAAAGCGGTAACGAAGGGACCGGCCGTGAAGCTCGTTTTAAAGCCGCGCGTCTGACACCCAACTCTTGCGCGCCAATTTCGCGGCAAGAGATAACATGGGACGAATGACCGGCAAAGAGCCAGCTGTGAAGTCTTTTTTCATTATTTGCTTTCAATCGATCGATCGGTACGATTCGTGCAACGTTTCGCGCGATGCGACGCGAAAACATGCGCGCAACAATAGATGCGTCTGATCGGAAGAACGCGAGGGTCGACTGCACGCGATGGATTCAGTATCGGGTAGGATACAAAATATATCCCCGTCGTTTCCACGCGTGCGAGTCTTCTGCGTCTTTCGCGGGTTTTTGAATGCACTATACGCCCGGAACGTCGAGAAATATATACATATTACTTGAACGTTTTTCGTCTCGAAAGGCTTCGGTGTCGTCTCCAAGGCGACGCCTGAATCTCCTTCGCGCGCTGGTCGGAGATTCAGGTATCAACTTTTATCTTCTCTTTGAAAGAAGAGAGATATTAGGTCGAACAAATGAGAATAAAATTATATATGTGAAATATAAAATTTATACGATTACCCTGAACGGTGGATCACTTGGCTCGTGGGTCGATGAAGAACGCAGCTAATTGCGCGTCAACGTGTGAACTGCAGGACACATGAACATCGACATTTCGAACGCACATTGCGGTCCACGGATACAATTCCTGGACCACGCCTGGCTGAGGGTCGTTTACGTACCATACACTGCTTGCGTAGCTCTGTCAAATCCCCGCCGTCGTTCACCTCTTCGGATCGAACGTTTTTTTACCGAAGGGCGCAAAGAACGTTTCTGAGTCGGGTTAAGAGAAGGATGCTACGTACGAGCGAACGATGGGTGTCTCGTCGGCGTTTGTCGCGGACACGCGAAAATTCTGTGAATTTCACGGACAGTGTACGTTCTAGTTGTTGCAAAACGATCGGAATCGTTTGTATGGACTCGCGTGAGTGTTCGCGGCGTCGTGCGTCGTTCAATTACGACCGCCCGCGGATACCGCTCCACTGCGATATGGATCTGAGCGACAACTTTTTCGGCTGTTCGTGAGATGAACGGTTTCGTGTGTTTAGAAAAATTTTTTTTCCCGCGCTCCCGACGTCACCTGAAATGATGCGTCAGAGGTGAAAGAAAATATTAAGAAGTCGAGAGAGAGAGAGACTACACACGTTTTATTCATATTTTGTATACCGTGCGTGAGACGGATGTGCACGACACGTCGTATGTCGGTATATTACCGACTGGCCCCAGGGAGATTGTTTTCTTCCTCTCTTACGAATGAGATGTACGTTTCGGAGGATCGTCGTTACCGAAACACACGGCAAAACGAGACTTCTCGCAGCAGAACCTTTATACACAATACACATCGACTCTTTTTACCCCGAGAGAGAGAGAAAAGGTGTATTTCTTTTTTTTATTTTTCGAATTCGACGCACGAACGCTTTGACGACTGGAGAAAAACACGGTGTGTGTTAAAATCGTGCGGGACGAGCATGCGTATTCGTAACGGGTCGAATAGTTCTTATTCCCCGTCGTCGCGTGTCCTCGCTGGACCACCACCGTGCGCTTCCGCCACGTTCAGTTGAATTTCGAAATATATATATATAAAAAGAATCACCATATACTCTCTTTCGGGAGGTGTATTTTTATCGGTTTCTGCTATAGAGAAGAGACGGAGATCGTGTTGTGAGGTGTAACGTTTCTGTATCCCCGTTTCGGAGGATCGTCGTTATCGGCGGAACACACGTCAAAACGAGACTTCTCGCAGAACCTTTATACACAATACACATCGACTCTTTTACCCCGAGAGAGAGAAAAGGTGTTTTTCTTTTTTTTTTATTTTTCGAATTCGACGCACGAACGCTTTGACGACTGGAGAAAAACACGGTGTGTGTTAAAATCGTGCGGGACGAGCATGCGTATTCGTAACGGGTCGAATAGTTCTTATTCCCCGTCGTCGCGTGTCCTCGCTGGACCACCACCGTGCGCTTCCGCCACGTTCAGTTGTATTTCGAAATATATATATATATAAAAAGAATCACCATATACTCTCTTTCGGGAGGTGTATTTTTATCGGTTTCTGCTATAGAGAAGAGACGGACGATCGTGTGTGACACCACGTGGTAACGTTTCCGTATCCCCGTAAAATACGTTTATCTTTTCTCGTAGAAAAGAGAGAGGAAGAGGCAGGAGCTCCTCTTTGGCGAGGCTTTCGAACGTCGCGTCCCGTCCGCCGGAATATAATGATATAAATATATAACCGCCGCCGACTTTGTGCGAAAGCGTTGAAACGAACGCGTCGGTCGCCCCATGGTGTGTGTTTGTCGTGTCTTCTTTTCCTCTTCTGCACTTCTCTTCACTGTCGATCGCGAGACCGCGCGAGATCCGCTTCGGTCGTCCAGTCCCCGAAAATTCTTCTCGGACGGGCGTTAAAGTTAACCGGAGCGCGAGATCGTCTAGCGAGAGTCTTTTTCGCGATCGAGTAAAATGTGATAGAAGAAGGAGAAGAGTGTAAAAAGAGAATATAGACACGCGACGCAGCAGAGACCACTGGTGAGGCGCATAAGACGCGTTCGCGAACGATTTTTCGCGACGATACGGAGTCGCGCGTGTCGCGGTATATTTATCATTTATATACGTTATAATATGAATATTGTTGTGTTCGAACGCACTCTCCTCTAGACTTTGTTTTTTTTGCCTTTGAGCGATTTTTATGAAATTCGATTGAATTTTCATACAATTCACGTTCACGACGACCTCAGAGTAGGCGAGATTACCCGCTGAATTTAAGCATATTACTAAGCGGAGGAAAAGAAACTAACAAGGATTTCCTTAGTAGCTGCGAGCGAACAGGAATTAGCCCAGCACTGAATCCCGCGGTTCCGCCGTAGGGAAATGTAGTGTTCAGGAGGGTCCATTTATCCCGTGACGTCGAACCGCGTCCAAGTCCATCTTGAATGGGGCCATTTACCCGTAGAGGGTGCCAGGCCCGTAGCGACCGGTACGCGTTTCGGGA
>NW_027475693.1:12500-20000 GCF_051020985.1 Nomia melanderi | reverse complement strand
AAAATTTTAAAACGCATAATAAAAAAGTTTATTCTTGACCGCAGGGACTTAGAAAAATTTCGGGTCGCCCCGTTCGACCTGCTGGCATTACCGCGCGGCCTGGACAGCCCGCTTCGACCGATACATTTTTTTCATTTTCAGAGAAAAAAAAATTTTTGTCAATTTTTTCAACCTTAAAAACGTTAATAAACTGCACTCTTATGCACGGATTAAGCATTGAAAAATTTTTAAAACATGTAATAAAAAAGTTTATTCTTGACCGTTCGGACTTAGAAAAATTTCGAGTACCCCGGATCGCCTGCTGGAATTACCGCACGGCCTGGACAGCCCGCATCGACCGATACATTTTTTCCATTTTCAGTGAAAAAAAAATTTTTGTCAATTTTCTCAACGTTAAAAACGTTAATAAACTGCGTTTTTATGAGTGGATTAAACATTGAAAAAATTTTGAAATATGTGATGAAAAAGTTTACTCTTGACCGTTCGGACTTAGAAAAATTTCGAGTACCTCGGATCGCCGGCTGGAATTACCGCACGGCCTGGACAGCTCGCATCGACCGATACATTTTTTCCATTTTCAGTGAAAAAAAAATTTTTGTCAATTTTCTCAACGTTAAAAACGTTAATAAACTGCGTTTTTATGCGTGGATTAAACATTAAAAAAATTTTGAAATATGTGATGAAAAAGTTTACTCTTGACCGTTCGGACTTAGAAAAATTTCGAGTACCTCGGATCGCCTGCTGGAATTACCGCACGGCCTGGACAGCCCGCATCGACCGATACATTTTTTCCATTTTCAGTGAAAAAAAAATTTTTGTCAATTTTCTCAACGTTAAAAACGTTAATAAACTGCGTTTTTATGCGTGGATTAAACATTAAAAAAATTTTGAAATATGTGATGAAAAAGTTTACTCTTGACCGTCGGGACTTAGAAAAATTTCGAGTACCCCGGATCGCCTGCTGGAATTACCGCACGGCCTGGATAGCCCGCATCGACCGATACATTTTTTCCATTTTCAGTGAAAAAAAAATTTTTGTCAATTTTCTCAACGTTAAAAACGTTAATAAACTGCGTTTTTATGCGTGGATTAAACATTAAAAAAATTTTGAAATATGTGATGAAAAAGTTTACTCTTGACCGTCGGGACTTAGAAAAATTTCGAGTACCCCGGATCGCCTGCTGGAATTACCGCACGGCCTGGATAGCCCGCATCGACCGATACATTTTTTCCATTTTCAGTGAAAAAAAAATTTTTGTCAATTTTCTCAACGTTAAAAACGTTAATAAACTGCGTTTTTATGCGTGGATTAAACATTAAAAAAATTTTGAAATATGTGATGAAAAAGTTTACTCTTGACCGTCGGGACTTAGAAAAATTTCGAGTACCCCGGATCGCCTGCTGGAATTACCGCACGGCCTGGATAGCCCGCATCGACCGATACATTTTTTCCATTTTCAGTGAAAAAAAAATTTTTGTCAATTTTCTCAACGTTAAAAACGTTAATAAACTGCGTTTTTATGCGTGGATTAAACATTAAAAAAATTTTGAAATATGGGATGAAAAAGTTTACTCTTGACCGTCGGGACTTAGAAAAATTTCGAGTACCCCGGATCGCCTGCTGGAATTACCGCACGGCCTGGATAGCCCGCATCGACCGATACATTTTTTCCATTTTCAGTGAAAAAAAAATTTTTGTCAATTTTCTCAACGTTAAAAACTGCGATAAACTGCGTTTTTATGCGTAGATTAAACATTGAAAAAATTTTGAAATATGCGATGAAAAAGTTTACTCTTGACCGTCGGGACTTAGAAAAATTTCGAGTACCCCGGATCGCCTGCTGGCATTACCGCACGGGCTGGACACCTCGCTCCGACGAATCGGTTTTTTCCATTTTTTTTGAAAAATAAATTTTTGTAATTTTTTTTAATGTCAAAAACGTTAATAAACGTCATGTTTACGCATGGATTAAACATTGAAATAATTTTAAAACACTTATTAAAAAAGTTGGTGTCGACCGTGGGACTTAGAAAAATTTCGGGAAGTCCGATTCGCCTGCTGGAATTACCGCACGGGCAGGACACCTCGCTCCGACGAATCGGTTTTTTCCATTTTTTTTGAAAAATAAATTTTTGTAATTTTTTTTAACGTTGAAAACGTTAATAAACATCATGTTTACGCATGGATTAAACATTGAAATAATTTTAAAACGCTTATTAAAAAAGTTGGTGTCGACCGTGGGACTTAGAAAAATTTCGGGAAGTCCGATTCGCCTGCTGGAATTACCGCACGGGCAGGACACCTCGCTCCGACGAATCGGTTTTTTCCATTTTTTCCGAAAAATAAATTTTTGTAATTTTTTTTAATGTTAAAAACGTTAATAAACTTCATGTTTACGCATGGATTAAACATTGAAATAATTTTAAAACGCTTATTAAAAAAGTTGGTGTCGACCGTGGGACTTAGAAAAATTTCGGGAAGTCCGATTCGCCTGCTGGAATTACCGCACGGGCTGGACACCTCGCTCCGCCGAATCGGTTTTTTCCTTTTTTTCCGAAAAATAAATTTTTGTAATTTTTTTTAATGTTAAAAACGTTAATAAACTTCATGTTTACGCATGGATTAAACATTGAAATAATTTTAAAACGCTTATTAAAAAAGTTGGTGTCGACCGTGGGACTTAGAAAAATTTCGGGAAGTCCGATTCGCCTGCTGGAATTACCGCACGGGCAGGACACCTCGCTCCGACGAATCGGTTTTTTCCATTTTTTCCGAAAAATAAATTTTTGTAATTTTTTTTAATGTTAAAAACGTTAATAAACTTCATGTTTACGCATGGATTAAACATTGAAATAATTTTAAAACGCTTATTAAAAAAGTTGGTGTCGACCGTGGGACTTAGAAAAATTTCGGGAAGTCCGATTCGCCTGCTGGAATTACCGCACGGGCAGGACACCTCGCTCCGACGAATCGGTTTTTTCCATTTTTTTTGAAAAATAAATTTTTGTAATTTTTTTTAACGTTGAAAACGTTAATAAACATCATGTTTACGCATGGATTAAACATTGAAATAATTTTAAAACGCTTATTAAAAAAGTTGGTGTCGACCGTGGGACTTAGAAAAATTTCGGGAAGTCCGATTCGCCTGCTGGAATTACCGCACGGGCTGGACACCTCGCTCCGACGAATCGGTTTTTTCCATTTTTTTTGAAAAATAAATTTTTGTAATTTTTTTTAATGTCAAAAACGTTAATAAACGTCATGTTTACGCATGGATTAAACATTGAAATAATTTTAAAACACTTATTAAAAAAGTTGGTGTCGACCGTGGGACTTAGAAAAATTTCGGGAAGTCCGATTCGCCTGCTGGAATTACCGCACGGGCTGGACACCTCGCTCCGCCGAATCGGTATTTTCCATTTTTCTTGAAAAATAAATTTTTGTAATTTTTTTTAACGTTGAAAACGTTAATAAACATCATGTTTACGCATGGATTAAACATTGAAATAATTTTAAAACGCTTATTAAAAAAGTTGGTGTCGACCGTGGGACTTAGAAAAATTTCGGGAAGTCCGATTCGCCTGCTGGAATTACCGCACGGGCTGGACACCTCGCTCCGCCGAATCGGTATTTTCCATTTTTCTTGAAAAATAAATTTTTGTAATTTTTTTTAACGTTGAAAACGTTAATAAACATCATGTTTACGCATGGATTAAACATTGAAATAATTTTAAAACGCTTATTAAAAAAGTTGGTGTCGACCGTGGGACTTAGAAAAATTTCGGGAAGTCCGATTCGCCTGCTGGAATTACCGCACGGGCAGGACACCTCGCTCCGACGAATCGGTTTTTTCCATTTTTTCCGAAAAATAAATTTTTGTAATTTTTTTTAATGTTAAAAACGTTAATAAACTTCATGTTTACGCATGGATTAAACATTGAAATAATTTTAAAACACTTATTAAAAAAGTTGGTGTCGACCGTGGGACTTAGAAAAATTTCGGGAAGTCCGATTCGCCTGCTGGAATTACCGCACGGGCAGGACACCTCGCTCCGACGAATCGGTTTTTTCCATTTTTTTTGAAAAATAAATTTTTGTAATTTTTTTTAACGTTGAAAACGTTAATAAACATCATGTTTACGCATGGATTAAACATTGAAATAATTTTAAAACGCTTATTAAAAAAGTTGGTGTCGACCGTGGGACTTAGAAAAATTTCGGGAAGTCCGATTCGCCTGCTGGAATTACCGCACGGGCTGGACACCTCGCTCCGCCGAATCGGTTTTTTCCTTTTTTTCCGAAAAATAAATTTTTGTAATTTTTTTTAATGTTAAAAACGTTAATAAACTTCATGTTTACGCATGGATTAAACATTGAAATAATTTTAAAACGCTTATTAAAAAAGTTGGTGTCGACCGTGGGACTTAGAAAAATTTCGGGAAGTCCGATTCGCCTGCTGGAATTACCGCACGGGCAGGACACCTCGCTCCGACGAATCGGTTTTTTCCATTTTTTCCGAAAAATAAATTTTTGTAATTTTTTTTAATGTTAAAAACGTTAATAAACTTCATGTTTACGCATGGATTAAACATTGAAATAATTTTAAAACGCTTATTAAAAAAGTTGGTGTCGACCGTGGGACTTAGAAAAATTTCGGGAAGTCCGATTCGCCTGCTGGAATTACCGCACGGGCAGGACACCTCGCTCCGACGAATCGGTTTTTTCCATTTTTTTTGAAAAATAAATTTTTGTAATTTTTTTTAACGTTGAAAACGTTAATAAACATCATGTTTACGCATGGATTAAACATTGAAATAATTTTAAAACGCTTATTAAAAAAGTTGGTGTCGACCGTGGGACTTAGAAAAATTTCGGGAAGTCCGATTCGCCTGCTGGAATTACCGCACGGGCTGGACACCTCGCTCCGCCGAATCGGTTTTTTCCTTTTTTTCCGAAAAATAAATTTTTGTAATTTTTTTTAATGTTAAAAACGTTAATAAACTTCATGTTTACGCATGGATTAAACATTGAAATAATTTTAAAACGCTTATTAAAAAAGTTGGTGTCGACCGTGGGACTTAGAAAAATTTCGGGAAGTCCGATTCGCCTGCTGGAATTACCGCACGGGCAGGACACCTCGCTCCGACGAATCGGTTTTTTCCATTTTTTCCGAAAAATAAATTTTTGTAATTTTTTTTAATGTTAAAAACGTTAATAAACTTCATGTTTACGCATGGATTAAACATTGAAATAATTTTAAAACGCTTATTAAAAAAGTTGGTGTCGACCGTGGGACTTAGAAAAATTTCGGGAAGTCCGATTCGCCTGCTGGAATTACCGCACGGGCAGGACACCTCGCTCCGACGAATCGGTTTTTTCCATTTTTTTTGAAAAATAAATTTTTGTAATTTTTTTTAACGTTGAAAACGTTAATAAACATCATGTTTACGCATGGATTAAACATTGAAATAATTTTAAAACGCTTATTAAAAAAGTTGGTGTCGACCGTGGGACTTAGAAAAATTTCGGGAAGTCCGATTCGCCTGCTGGAATTACCGCACGGGCTGGACACCTCGCTCCGCCGAATCGGTTTTTTCCTTTTTTTCCGAAAAATAAATTTTTGTAATTTTTTTTAATGTTAAAAACGTTAATAAACTTCATGTTTACGCATGGATTAAACATTGAAATAATTTTAAAACGCTTATTAAAAAAGTTGGTGTCGACCGTGGGACTTAGAAAAATTTCGGGAAGTCCGATTCGCCTGCTGGAATTACCGCACGGGCAGGACACCTCGCTCCGACGAATCGGTTTTTTCCATTTTTTCCGAAAAATAAATTTTTGTAATTTTTTTTAATGTTAAAAACGTTAATAAACTTCATGTTTACGCATGGATTAAACATTGAAATAATTTTAAAACGCTTATTAAAAAAGTTGGTGTCGACCGTGGGACTTAGAAAAATTTCGGGAAGTCCGATTCGCCTGCTGGAATTACCGCACGGGCTGGACACCTCGCTCCGCCGAATCGGTTTTTTCCTTTTTTTCCGAAAAATAAATTTTTGTAATTTTTTTTAATGTTAAAAACGTTAATAAACTTCATGTTTACGCATGGATTAAACATTGAAATAATTTTAAAACGCTTATTAAAAAAGTTGGTGTCGACCGTGGGACTTAGAAAAATTTCGGGAAGTCCGATTCGCCTGCTGGAATTACCGCACGGGCAGGACACCTCGCTCCGACGAATCGGTTTTTTCCATTTTTTCCGAAAAATAAATTTTTGTAATTTTTTTTAATGTTAAAAACGTTAATAAACTTCATGTTTACGCATGGATTAAACATTGAAATAATTTTAAAACGCTTATTAAAAAAGTTGGTGTCGACCGTGGGACTTAGAAAAATTTCGGGAAGTCCGATTCGCCTGCTGGAATTACCGCACGGGCAGGACACCTCGCTCCGACGAATCGGTTTTTTCCATTTTTTTTGAAAAATAAATTTTTGTAATTTTTTTTAACGTTGAAAACGTTAATAAACATCATGTTTACGCATGGATTAAACATTGAAATAATTTTAAAACGCTTATTAAAAAAGTTGGTGTCGACCGTGGGACTTAGAAAAATTTCGGGAAGTCCGATTCGCCTGCTGGAATTACCGCACGGGCTGGACACCTCGCTCCGCCGAATCGGTTTTTTCCTTTTTTTCCGAAAAATAAATTTTTGTAATTTTTTTTAATGTTAAAAACGTTAATAAACTTCATGTTTACGCATGGATTAAACATTGAAATAATTTTAAAACGCTTATTAAAAAAGTTGGTGTCGACCGTGGGACTTAGAAAAATTTCGGGAAGTCCGATTCGCCTGCTGGAATTACCGCACGGGCAGGACACCTCGCTCCGACGAATCGGTTTTTTCCATTTTTTCCGAAAAATAAATTTTTGTAATTTTTTTTAATGTTAAAAACGTTAATAAACTTCATGTTTACGCATGGATTAAACATTGAAATAATTTTAAAACGCTTATTAAAAAAGTTTACTCTTGACCGTGGGGACTTAGAAAAATTCCGGCTTGCACGGATTCGACCACTCTGTTTTTCGGAGTTTCTGAGAAAAATAAATTTTTGTAATTTTTTTCATTATGATTTCTGAGTTCTCCCAGTAGTTTAATGTAAGGATTAAGCATTTAAAAATTTTTAAATCGAATATTAAAAAAGTTTACTCTTGCAATTTTTGGAAAAAAAAAATTCTAAAAAATTTTTCTTTCGGTGGAAACTAACGTTTAATATGTACAATAACGATTTATCGAATAAAAATCGTATGTTAATATATGTTCGAATCGACCATAGTTTCAGCGGCTAAGTACCAGCAGCCCGGCCGGTTGGTCTGTACGCGCGGCAGTTTACCACCATAAGCGCCCGTGCTGAGCGGCCGGCGCCGCGGTCGTCGCGGCCGCCCGTTTGGTTACTATAAGAGAGCACGTCGGTTCGAGCGGACCGGTCGGCGCAGCGGC
>NW_027475693.1:0-7500 GCF_051020985.1 Nomia melanderi | reverse complement strand
CTCTCTCTCGTCGTGGAATCCCCGCGTCGGAGAGTAAAACGCGAATTCATACTATGAAAACTTACGTCTCTCGACGATGGGACGATCCACGCGAAGAGTTGTTTACGTGTACGCGTATGGTGCGATTGCGTCGATTCGCTTTTCTGTACGGGGAGAAATAGAACGTTGAGTTGACTTATCGGGTCTTCGTTGGAATTACCGTCGCTGGCATTGTAAACTCCAGATGACCTTGTGATTCCTTCGTCGGGCACTGGTAAAGGGTGGCGATGATGCGTTCTATAATAGAAATACCCGTCGTAGCGTTTCTTCCGAGTCAACCCGCTCACGAAACTCTCTCTCTCGTCGTGGAATCCCCGCGTCGGAGAGTAAAACGCCGAAGGCTTACTATGAAACTTACGTCTCTCGACGATGGGACGATCCACGCGAAGAGTTGTTACGTGCACGCGTATGGTGCGATTGCGTCGATTCGCTTTTCTGTACGGGGAGTAATAGAACGTTGAGTTGACTTATCGGGTCTTCGTTGGAATTACCGTCGCTGGCATTGTAAACTCCAGATGACCTTGTGATTCCTTCGTCGGGCACTGGTAAAGGGTGGCGATGATGCGTTCTATAATAGAAATACCCGTCGTAGCGTTTCTTCCGAGTCAACCCGCTCACGAAACTCTCTCTCGTCGTGGAATCCCCGCGTCGGAGAGTAAAACGCGAATTCATACTATGAAAACTTACGTCTCTCGACGATGGGACGATCCACGCGAAGAGTTGTTTACGTGCACGCGTATGGTGCGATTGCGTCGATTCGCTTTTCTGTACGGGGAGAAATAGAACGTTGAGTTGACTTATCGGGTCTTCGTTGGAATTACCGTCGCTGGCATTGTAAACTCCAGATGACCTTGTGATTCCTTCGTCGGGCACTGGTAAAGGGTGGCGATGATGCGTTCTATAATAGAAATACCCGTCGTAGCGTTTCTTCCGAGTCAACCCGCTCACGAAACTCTCTCTCGTCGTGGAATCCCCGCGTCGGAGAGTAAAACGCGAATTCATACTATGAAAACTTACGTCTCTCGACGATGGGACGATCCACGCGAAGAGTTGTTTACGTGCACGCGTATGGTGCGATTGCGTCGATTCGCTTTTCTGTACGGGGAGAAATAGAACGTTGAGTTGACTTATCGGGTCTTCGTTGGAATTACCGTCGCTGGCATTGTAAACTCCAGATGACCTTGTGATTCCTTCGTCGGGCACTGGTAAAGGGTGGCGATGATGCGTTCTATAATAGAAATACCCGTCGTAGCGTTTCTTCCGAGTCAACCCGCTCACGAAACTCTCTCTCGTCGTGGAATCCCCGCGTCGGAGGGTAAAACGCGATATATAATAGTATATGCCAGTGGTTCGCGCGCGTCGTCTCTGAGATACGCGGTCGACAGAGTTCCGAAAACACGTGATGTGCCACGATTTCCGTGCGTCTTACATCTTTCGACGATGGGACGATCCACGCGAAGAGAACGTTCGTGCTTGCGTGAGGTGCAACAGCGTCGATTCGCTTTTCTGTACGGGGAGAAATAGAACGTTGAGTTGACTTATCGGGTCTTCGTTGGAATTACCGTCGCTGGCATTGTAAACTCCAGATGACCTTGTGATTCCTTCGTCGGGCACTGGTAAAGGGTGGCGATGATTCGTTCTATAATAGTAATACCCGTCGTAGCGTTTCGACCGATGTCACCCGCCACGAATGTCTCTCTCGACGTGGAAACCCCGCGCCGAAGAGTAAACGCGAAGGCTTACCATACGAAAGAAAACGGTATTATACGCCTGTGGTATGTGCGTCTCGGCTCTGTGATACGCGATCGGCAGAGTTACAAAAAAACGTTGATGGGCCACGATTTCCGTGCGTCTTACATCTTTCGACGATGGGACGATCCACGCGAAGAGTAGTTACGTGCTCGCGCGAGGTGCGATAGCGTCGATTCGCTTTTCTGTACGGGGAGAAATAGAACGATGAGTTGACTTATCGGGTCTTCGTTGGAATTACCGTCGCTGGCATTGTAAACTCCAGATGACCTTGTGATTCCTTCGTCGGGCACTGGTAAAGGGTGGCGATGATTCGTTCTATAATAGAAATACCCGTCGTAGCGATTCGGCCGAGACACCCGCCACGAAACTCTCTCTCGTCGTGGAATCCCCATGTCGGAGAGTAAAACGCGAAGGCTAACTATATAAGAAACATATAGTATTATTTATGCCTGTGGTTCTCCGTTTGTCCTACTCTCAGATACGCGACTCGGAGAGTTACGAATAATCGTGATGGACCACGATTTCTGTACGTCTTACATCTTTCGACGATGGGACGATCCACGCGAAGAGATCATTCCTGCTTGCGTGAGGTGCGATAGCGCCGATTCGCTTTTCTGTACGGGGAGAAATAGAACGATGAGTTGACTTATCGGGTCTTCGTTGGAATTACCGTCGCTGGCATTGTAAACTCCAGATGACCTTGTGATTCCTTCGTCGGGCACTGGTAAAGGGTGGCGATGATTCGTTCTATAATAGAAATACCCGTCGTAGCGATTCGGCCGTGTCACCCGCCACGAAAATCTCTCTCGTCGTGGAATCCCCGCGTCGTAGAGTAAACGCGAAGGCTTGCTATAGAAGACTATAGTTTATACGCCTGTGGTTCACCGGTTGCCTGCTCTCCGGGGTACGCGATCGCGCAGGAGTTACGGAAGAACTTGATGGGCCACGATCTCCAAGCGGCTATATCTTTCGACGATGGGACGATTCACGCGAAGAGAACGTTCGTGCATGCGTGAGGTGCGATAGCGTTGATTCGCTTGTCTGTACGGGGAGAAATAGAACGATGAGTTGACTTATCGGGTCTTCGTTGGAATTACCGTCGCTGGCATTGTAAACTCCAGATGACCTTGTGATTCCTTCGTCGGGCACTGGTAAAGGGTGGCGATGATTCGTTCTATAATAGAAATACCCGTCGTAGCGTTTCGACCGATGTCACCCGCCACGAAATTCTCTCTCGTCGTGGAATCCCCGCGTCGGAGAGTAACCGCCGAAGGCTTGCTATAGAAGACTATAGTTTATACGCCTGTGGTTCACCGGTTGCCGGCTCTCCGGGGCACGCGATCGCGCGAAGGTTACGGAGGGACGTGAAGCGCCCGAGCAATGAAACGTCCGCAGGAGGAAACGAGCAACCGCCGAACATTGTTTCGCGACGTTTCCATAATGTATTGTCGTTTCGCTCGCATCCCGCTTCTTTCCCCTAGTTTCCTCGACGCGTAGTTTCGCAGCCTTAGTGGACGAATCATTCTCGATTCGAGGAAAGATATGCAGTGGGGCGTGCAATGAGCCCGCCAGAGACCACGATCTCCAATGCGTCTTTACATCTTTCGACGATGGGATGATCCACGCGAAGAGAACGTTCGTGCTTGCGCGAGGTGCGTTAGCGTCGATTCGCTTTTCTGTACGGGGAGAAATAGAACGATGAGTTGACTTATCGGGTCTTCGTTGGAATTACCGTCGCTGGCATTGTAAACTCCAGATGACCTTGTGATTCCTTCGTCGGGCACTGGTAAAGGGTGGCGATGATTCGTTCTATAATAGAAATACCCGTCGTAGCGATTCGGCCGAGTCACCCGCCACGAAACTGTCTCTCTTTCGTCGTGGAAACCCCGCGTCGGAGAGTAAAACGCGCGAAGGCTGTGACTGTAACATATATATATACAGTATACAATGCCTGTGGTTTTTGCGCGTGTCGGCTCTTCGGTATACGCGATCGGCCAGAGTTACGGAGGGACGGTGAAGCGCACGAGAAATTGAAACGGCCGCACGATTGGAACCGAGCAACCGTCGAACATTGTTTCGCGACGTTTCCATAATGCGTTTTCGTTTCGCTCGCATACCGCTTCTTTTCCCCTAGTCTCTGAGACGCGTTTTCGAGCCGTTCTTCTACTATCGATTCTCGTAGAGAGAAGGGACCGGGTAGTCTGGAAGTGGAACCCGCATCTTGCGTGTACCGTACACGGAATTGAGAGGACCGGCCGTGAAGCTCGTTTTAAAGCCGTGCGTCTGACACCCAACTCTTGCGCGCCAATTTCGCGGCAAGAGATAATATGGGACGAATGACCGGCAAAGAGCCAGCTGTGAAGTCTGTTTTTTTAATCGAATCCGTGGACGTGTGTATGCCGTAGCGTCGCTCGTCGTGTTCGTTCATGGTCGTTCCGAGAGAAAGAACGAAAGCGGTAACGAAGGGACCGGCCGTGAAGCTCGTTTTAAAGCCGCGCGTCTGACACCCAACTCTTGCGCGCCAATTTCGCGGCAAGAGATAACATGGGACGAATGACCGGCAAAGAGCCAGCTGTGAAGTCTTTTTTCATTATTTGCTTTCAATCGATCGATCGGTACGATTCGTGCAACGTTTCGCGCGATGCGACGCGAAAACATGCGCGCAACAATAGATGCGTCTGATCGGAAGAACGCGAGGGTCGACTGCACGCGATGGATTCAGTATCGGGTAGGATACAAAATATATCCCCGTCGTTTCCACGCGTGCGAGTCTTCTGCGTCTTTCGCGGGTTTTTGAATGCACTATACGCCCGGAACGTCGAGAAATATATACATATTACTTGAACGTTTTTCGTCTCGAAAGGCTTCGGTGTCGTCTCCAAGGCGACGCCTGAATCTCCTTCGCGCGCTGGTCGGAGATTCAGGTATCAACTTTTATCTTCTCTTTGAAAGAAGAGAGATATTAGGTCGAACAAATGAGAATAAAATTATATATGTGAAATATAAAATTTATACGATTACCCTGAACGGTGGATCACTTGGCTCGTGGGTCGATGAAGAACGCAGCTAATTGCGCGTCAACGTGTGAACTGCAGGACACATGAACATCGACATTTCGAACGCACATTGCGGTCCACGGATACAATTCCTGGACCACGCCTGGCTGAGGGTCGTTTACGTACCATACACTGCTTGCGTAGCTCTGTCAAATCCCCGCCGTCGTTCACCTCTTCGGATCGAACGTTTTTTTACCGAAGGGCGCAAAGAACGTTTCTGAGTCGGGTTAAGAGAAGGATGCTACGTACGAGCGAACGATGGGTGTCTCGTCGGCGTTTGTCGCGGACACGCGAAAATTCTGTGAATTTCACGGACAGTGTACGTTCTAGTTGTTGCAAAACGATCGGAATCGTTTGTATGGACTCGCGTGAGTGTTCGCGGCGTCGTGCGTCGTTCAATTACGACCGCCCGCGGATACCGCTCCACTGCGATATGGATCTGAGCGACAACTTTTTCGGCTGTTCGTGAGATGAACGGTTTCGTGTGTTTAGAAAAATTTTTTTTCCCGCGCTCCCGACGTCACCTGAAATGATGCGTCAGAGGTGAAAGAAAATATTAAGAAGTCGAGAGAGAGAGAGACTACACACGTTTTATTCATATTTTGTATACCGTGCGTGAGACGGATGTGCACGACACGTCGTATGTCGGTATATTACCGACTGGCCCCAGGGAGATTGTTTTCTTCCTCTCTTACGAATGAGATGTACGTTTCGGAGGATCGTCGTTACCGAAACACACGGCAAAACGAGACTTCTCGCAGCAGAACCTTTATACACAATACACATCGACTCTTTTTACCCCGAGAGAGAGAGAAAAGGTGTATTTCTTTTTTTTATTTTTCGAATTCGACGCACGAACGCTTTGACGACTGGAGAAAAACACGGTGTGTGTTAAAATCGTGCGGGACGAGCATGCGTATTCGTAACGGGTCGAATAGTTCTTATTCCCCGTCGTCGCGTGTCCTCGCTGGACCACCACCGTGCGCTTCCGCCACGTTCAGTTGAATTTCGAAATATATATATATAAAAAGAATCACCATATACTCTCTTTCGGGAGGTGTATTTTTATCGGTTTCTGCTATAGAGAAGAGACGGAGATCGTGTTGTGAGGTGTAACGTTTCTGTATCCCCGTTTCGGAGGATCGTCGTTATCGGCGGAACACACGTCAAAACGAGACTTCTCGCAGAACCTTTATACACAATACACATCGACTCTTTTACCCCGAGAGAGAGAAAAGGTGTTTTTCTTTTTTTTTTATTTTTCGAATTCGACGCACGAACGCTTTGACGACTGGAGAAAAACACGGTGTGTGTTAAAATCGTGCGGGACGAGCATGCGTATTCGTAACGGGTCGAATAGTTCTTATTCCCCGTCGTCGCGTGTCCTCGCTGGACCACCACCGTGCGCTTCCGCCACGTTCAGTTGTATTTCGAAATATATATATATATAAAAAGAATCACCATATACTCTCTTTCGGGAGGTGTATTTTTATCGGTTTCTGCTATAGAGAAGAGACGGACGATCGTGTGTGACACCACGTGGTAACGTTTCCGTATCCCCGTAAAATACGTTTATCTTTTCTCGTAGAAAAGAGAGAGGAAGAGGCAGGAGCTCCTCTTTGGCGAGGCTTTCGAACGTCGCGTCCCGTCCGCCGGAATATAATGATATAAATATATAACCGCCGCCGACTTTGTGCGAAAGCGTTGAAACGAACGCGTCGGTCGCCCCATGGTGTGTGTTTGTCGTGTCTTCTTTTCCTCTTCTGCACTTCTCTTCACTGTCGATCGCGAGACCGCGCGAGATCCGCTTCGGTCGTCCAGTCCCCGAAAATTCTTCTCGGACGGGCGTTAAAGTTAACCGGAGCGCGAGATCGTCTAGCGAGAGTCTTTTTCGCGATCGAGTAAAATGTGATAGAAGAAGGAGAAGAGTGTAAAAAGAGAATATAGACACGCGACGCAGCAGAGACCACTGGTGAGGCGCATAAGACGCGTTCGCGAACGATTTTTCGCGACGATACGGAGTCGCGCGTGTCGCGGTATATTTATCATTTATATACGTTATAATATGAATATTGTTGTGTTCGAACGCACTCTCCTCTAGACTTTGTTTTTTTTGCCTTTGAGCGATTTTTATGAAATTCGATTGAATTTTCATACAATTCACGTTCACGACGACCTCAGAGTAGGCGAGATTACCCGCTGAATTTAAGCATATTACTAAGCGGAGGAAAAGAAACTAACAAGGATTTCCTTAGTAGCTGCGAGCGAACAGGAATTAGCCCAGCACTGAATCCCGCGGTTCCGCCGTAGGGAAATGTAGTGTTCAGGAGGGTCCATTTATCCCGTGACGTCGAACCGCGTCCAAGTCCATCTTGAATGGGGCCATTTACCCGTAGAGGGTGCCAGGCCCGTAGCGACCGGTACGCGTTTCGGGAGGACCTTTCCTTAGAGTCGGGTTGCTTGAGAGTGCAGCCCTAAGTGGGTGGTAAACTCCATCTAAGGCTAAATATGACCACGAGACCGATAGCGAACAAGTACCGTGAGGGAAAGTTGAAAAGAACTTTGAAGAGAGAGTTCAAGAGTACGTGAAACCGTTCAGGGGTAAACCTGAGAAACCCAAAAGATCGAATGGGGAGATTCATCGTCGACGAGG
>NW_027475692.1:30000-34816 GCF_051020985.1 Nomia melanderi | reverse complement strand
TATATATTTCTCGACGTTCGGGCGTATAGTGCATTCAAAAACCCGCGAAAGACGCAGAAGACTCGCACGCGTGGAAACGACGGGGATATATTTTGTATCCTACCCGATACTGAATCCATCGCGTGCAGTCGACCCTCGCGTTCTTCCGATCAGACGCATCTATTGTTGCGCGCATGTTTTCGCGTCGCATCGCGCGAAACGTTGCACGAATCGTACCGATCGATCGATTGAAAGCAAATAATGAAAAAAGACTTCACAGCTGGCTCTTTGCCGGTCATTCGTCCCATGTTATCTCTTGCCGCGAAATGGCGCGCAAGAGTTGGGTGTCAGACGCGCGGCTTTAAAACGAGCTTCACGCCGGTCCCTTCGTTACCGCTTTCGTTCTTTCTCTCGGAACGACCATGAACGAACACGACGAGCGACGCTACGGCATACACACGTCCACGGATTCGATTAAAAAAACAGACTTCACAGCTGGCTCTTTGCCGGTCATTTCGTCCCATATTATCTCTTGCCGCGAAATTGGCGCGCAAGAGTTGGGTGTCAGACGCACGGCTTTAAAACGAGCTTCACGGCCGGTCCTCTCAATTCCGTGTACGGTACACGCAAGATGCGGGTTCCACTTCCAGACTACCCGGTCCCTTCTCTCTACGAGAATCGATAGTAGAAGAACGGCTCGAAAACGCGTCTCAGAGACTAGGGGAAAAGAAGCGGTATGCGAGCGAAACGAAAACGCATTATGGAAACGTCGCGAAACAATGTTCGACGGTTGCTCGGTTCAATCGTGCGGCCGTTTCAATTTCTCGTGCGCTTCACCGTCCCTCCGTAACTCTGGCCGATCGCGTATACCCGAAGAGCCGACACGCGCAAAAACCACAGGCATTGTATACTGTGTATATATATATATATATGTTACAGTCACAGCCTTCGCGCGTTTTACTCTCCGACGCGGGGTTTCCACGACGAAAGAGAGACAGTTTCGTGGCGGGTGACTCGGCCGAATCGCTACGACGGGTATTTCTATTATAGAACGAATCATCGCCACCCTTTACCAGTGCCCGACGAAGGAATCACAAGGTCATCTGGAGTTTACAATGCCAGCGACGGTAATTCCAACGAAGACCCGATAAGTCAACTCATCGTTCTATTTCTCCCCGTACAGAAAAGCGAATCGACGCTAATGCACCTCGCGCAAGCACGAACGTTCTCTTCGCGTGGATCGTCCCATCGTCCAAAGATGTAAAGACGCATTGGAGATCGTGGTCTCTGGCGGGCTCATTGCACGCCCCACTGCATATCTTTCCTCGAATCGAGAATGATTCGTCCACTAAGGCTGCGAAACTACGCGTCGAGGAAACTAGGGGAAAGAAGCGGGATGCGAGCGAAACGACAATACATTATGGAAACGTCGCGAAACAATGTTCGGCGGTTGCTCGTTTCCTCCTGCGGACGTTTCATTGCTCGGGCGCTTCACGTCCCTCCGTAACCTTCGCGTGCCCCGGAGAGCCGGCAACCGGTGAACCACAGGCGTATAAACTATAGTCTTCTATAGCAAGCCTTCGGCGGTTACTCTCCGACGCGGGGATTCCACGACGAGAGAGAATTTCGTGGCGGGTGACATCGGTCGAAACGCTACGACGGGTATTTCTATTATAGAACGAATCATCGCCACCCTTTACCAGTGCCCGACGAAGGAATCACAAGGTCATCTGAGTTTACAATGCCAGCGACGGTAATTCCAACGAAGACCCGATAAGTCAACTCATCGTTCTATTTCTCCCCGTACAGACAAGCGAATCAACGCTATCGCACCTCACGCATGCACGAACGTTCTCTTCGCGTGAATCGTCCCATCGTCGAAAGATATAGCCGCTTGGAGATCGTGGCCCATCAAGTTCTTCCGTAACTCCTGCGCGATCGCGTACCCCGGAGAGCAGGCAACCGGTGAACCACAGGCGTATAAACTATAGTCTTCTATAGCAAGCCTTCGCGTTTACTCTACGACGCGGGGATTCCACGACGAGAGAGATTTTCGTGGCGGGTGACACGGCCGAATCGCTACGACGGGTATTTCTATTATAGAACGAATCATCGCCACCCTTTACCAGTGCCCGACGAAGGAATCACAAGGTCATCTGGAGTTTACAATGCCAGCGACGGTAATTCCAACGAAGACCCGATAAGTCAACTCATCGTTCTATTTCTCCCCGTACAGAAAAGCGAATCGGCGCTATCGCACCTCACGCAAGCAGGAATGATCTCTTCGCGTGGATCGTCCCATCGTCGAAAGATGTAAGACGTACAGAAATCGTGGTCCATCACGATTATTCGTAACTCTCCGAGTCGCGTATCTGAGAGTAGGGCAAACGGAGAACCACAGGCATAAATAATACTATATATTTCTTATATAGTTAGCCTTCGCGTTTTACTCTCCGACATGGGGATTCCACGACGAGAGAGAGTTTCGTGGCGGGTGACTCGGCCGAATCGCTACGACGGGTATTTCTATTATAGAACGAATCATCGCCACCCTTTACCAGTGCCCGACGAAGGAATCACAAGGTCATCTGGAGTTTACAATGCCAGCGACGGTAATTCCAACGAAGACCCGATAAGTCAACTCATCGTTCTATTTCTCCCCGTACAGAAAAGCGAATCGACGCTATCGCACCTCGCGCGAGCACGTAACTACTCTTCGCGTGGATCGTCCCATCGTCGAAAGATGTAAGACGCACGGAAATCGTGGCCCATCAACGTTTTTTTGTAACTCTGCCGATCGCGTATCACAGAGCCGAGACGCACATACCACAGGCGTATAATACCGTTTTCTTTCGTATGGTAAGCCTTCGCGTTTACTCTTCGGCGCGGGGTTTCCACGTCGAGAGAGACTTTCGTGGCGGGTGACATCGGTCGAAACGCTACGACGGGTATTACTATTATAGAACGAATCATCGCCACCCTTTACCAGTGCCCGACGAAGGAATCACAAGGTCATCTGGAGTTTACAATGCCAGCGACGGTAATTCCAACGAAGACCCGATAAGTCAACTCAACGTTCTATTTCTCCCCGTACAGAAAAGCGAATCGACGCTGTTGCACCTCACGCAAGCACGAACGTTCTCTTCGCGTGGATCGTCCCATCGTCGAAAGATGTAAGACGCACGGAAATCGTGGCACATCACGTGTTTTCGGAACTCTGTCGACCGCGTATCTCAGAGACGACGCGCGCGAACCACTGGCATATACTATTATATATCGCGTTTTACCCTCCGACGCGGGGATTCCACGACGAGAGAGAGTTTCGTGAGCGGGTTGACTCGGAAGAAACGCTACGACGGGTATTTCTATTGTAGAACGCATCATCGCCACCCTTTACCAGTGCCCGACGAAGGAATCACAAGGTCATCTGGAGTTTACAATGCCAGCGACGGTAATTCCAACGAAGACCCGATAAGTCAACTCAACGTTCTATTTCTCCCCGTACAGAAAAGCGAATCGACGCAATCGCACCATACGCGTGCACGTAAACAACTCTTCGCGTGGATCGTCCCATCGTCGAGAGACGTAAGTTTTCATAGTATGAATTCGCGTTTTACTCTCCGACGCGGGGATTCCACGACGAGAGAGAGTTTCGTGAGCGGGTTGACTCGGAAGAAACGCTACGACGGGTATTTCTATTATAGAACGAATCATCGCCACCCTTTACCAGTGCCCGACGAAGGAATCACAAGGTCATCTGGAGTTTACAATGCCAGCGACGGTAATTCCAACGAAGACCCGATAAGTCAACTCAACGTTCTATTGCTCCCCGTACAGAAAAGCGAATCGACGCAATCGCACCATACGCGTGCACGTAACAACTCTTCGCGTGGATCGTCCCATCGTCGAGAGACGTAAGTTTCCATACTATGAATTCGCGTTTTACTCTCCGACGCGGGGATTCCACGACGAGAGAGAGTTTCGTGAGCGGGTTGACTCGGAAGAAACGCTACGACGGGTATTTCTATTATAGAACGAATCATCGCCACCCTTTACCAGTGCCCGACGAAGGAATCACAAGGTCATCTGGAGTTTACAATGCCAGCGACGGTAATTCCAACGAAGACCCGATAAGTCAACTCAACGTTCTATTACTCCCCGTACAGAAAAGCGAATCGACGCAATCGCACCATACGCGTGCACGTAACAACTCTTCGCGTGGATCGTCCCATCGTCGAGAGACGTAAGTTTCATAGTAAGCCTTCGGCGTTTTACTCTCCGACGCGGGGATTCCACGACGAGAGAGAGAGTTTCGTGAGCGGGTTGACTCGGAAGAAACGCTACGACGGGTATTTCTATTATAGAACGCATCATCGCCACCCTTTACCAGTGCCCGACGAAGGAATCACAAGGTCATCTGGAGTTTACAATGCCAGCGACGGTAATTCCAACGAAGACCCGATAAGTCAACTCAACGTTCTATTTCTCCCCGTACAGAAAAGCGAATCGACGCAATCGCACCATACGCGTGCACGTAAACAACTCTTCGCGTGGATCGTCCCATCGTCGAGAGACGTAAGTTTTCATAGTATGAATTCGCGTTTTACTCTCCGACGCGGGGATTCCACGACGAGAGAGAGTTTCGTGAGCGGGTTGACTCGGAAGAAACGCTACGACGGGTATTTCTATTATAGAACGCATCATCGCCACCCTTTACCAGTGCCCGACGAAGGAATCACAAGGTCATCTGGAGTTTACAATGCCAGCGACGGTAATTCCAACGAAGACCCGATAAGTCAACTCAACGTTCTATTACTCCCCGTACAGAAAAGCGAAT
>NW_027475692.1:22500-25000 GCF_051020985.1 Nomia melanderi | reverse complement strand
AGTTTATTAACGTTTTTAACATTAAAAAAAATTACAAAAATTTATTTTTCAAAAAAAATGGAAAAAACCGATTCGTCGGAGCGAGGTGTCCTGCCCGTGCGGTAATTCCAGCAGGCGAATCGGACTTCCCGAAATTTTTCTAAGTCCCACGGTCGACACCAACTTTTTTAATAAGCGTTTTAAAATTATTTCAATGTTTAATCCATGCGTAAACATGAAGTTTATTAACGTTTTTAACATTAAAAAAAATTACAAAAATTTATTTTTCGGAAAAAAAGGAAAAAACCGATTCGGCGGAGCGAGGTGTCCAGCCCGTGCGGTAATTCCAGCAGGCGAATCGGACTTCCCGAAATTTTTCTAAGTCCCACGGTCGACACCAACTTTTTTAATAAGCGTTTTAAAATTATTTCAATGTTTAATCCATGCGTAAACATGAAGTTTATTAACGTTTTTAACATTAAAAAAAATTACAAAAATTTATTTTTCGGAAAAAATGGAAAAAACCGATTCGTCGGAGCGAGGTGTCCTGCCCGTGCGGTAATTCCAGCAGGCGAATCGGACTTCCCGAAATTTTTCTAAGTCCCACGGTCGACACCAACTTTTTTAATAAGCGTTTTAAAATTATTTCAATGTTTAATCCATGCGTAAACATGAAGTTTATTAACGTTTTTAACATTAAAAAAAATTACAAAAATTTATTTTTCGGAAAAAAAGGAAAAAACCGATTCGGCGGAGCGAGGTGTCCAGCCCGTGCGGTAATTCCAGCAGGCGAATCGGACTTCCCGAAATTTTTCTAAGTCCCACGGTCGACACCAACTTTTTTAATAAGCGTTTTAAAATTATTTCAATGTTTAATCCATGCGTAAACATGATGTTTATTAACGTTTTCAACGTTAAAAAAAATTACAAAAATTTATTTTTCAAAAAAAATGGAAAAAACCGATTCGTCGGAGCGAGGTGTCCTGCCCGTGCGGTAATTCCAGCAGGCGAATCGGACTTCCCGAAATTTTTCTAAGTCCCACGGTCGACACCAACTTTTTTAATAAGTGTTTTAAAATTATTTCAATGTTTAATCCATGCGTAAACATGAAGTTTATTAACGTTTTTAACATTAAAAAAAATTACAAAAATTTATTTTTCGGAAAAAATGGAAAAAACCGATTCGTCGGAGCGAGGTGTCCTGCCCGTGCGGTAATTCCAGCAGGCGAATCGGACTTCCCGAAATTTTTCTAAGTCCCACGGTCGACACCAACTTTTTTAATAAGCGTTTTAAAATTATTTCAATGTTTAATCCATGCGTAAACATGATGTTTATTAACGTTTTCAACGTTAAAAAAAATTACAAAAATTTATTTTTCAAAAAAAATGGAAAAAACCGATTCGTCGGAGCGAGGTGTCCTGCCCGTGCGGTAATTCCAGCAGGCGAATCGGACTTCCCGAAATTTTTCTAAGTCCCACGGTCGACACCAACTTTTTTAATAAGTGTTTTAAAATTATTTCAATGTTTAATCCATGCGTAAACATGAAGTTTATTAACGTTTTTAACATTAAAAAAAATTACAAAAATTTATTTTTCGGAAAAAATGGAAAAAACCGATTCGTCGGAGCGAGGTGTCCTGCCCGTGCGGTAATTCCAGCAGGCGAATCGGACTTCCCGAAATTTTTCTAAGTCCCACGGTCGACACCAACTTTTTTAATAAGCGTTTTAAAATTATTTCAATGTTTAATCCATGCGTAAACATGATGTTTATTAACGTTTTCAACGTTAAAAAAAATTACAAAAATTTATTTTTCAAGAAAAATGGAAAATACCGATTCGGCGGAGCGAGGTGTCCAGCCCGTGCGGTAATTCCAGCAGGCGAATCGGACTTCCCGAAATTTTTCTAAGTCCCACGGTCGACACCAACTTTTTTAATAAGCGTTTTAAAATTATTTCAATGTTTAATCCATGCGTAAACATGATGTTTATTAACGTTTTCAACGTTAAAAAAAATTACAAAAATTTATTTTTCAAGAAAAATGGAAAATACCGATTCGGCGGAGCGAGGTGTCCAGCCCGTGCGGTAATTCCAGCAGGCGAATCGGACTTCCCGAAATTTTTCTAAGTCCCACGGTCGACACCAACTTTTTTAATAAGTGTTTTAAAATTATTTCAATGTTTAATCCATGCGTAAACATGACGTTTATTAACGTTTTTGACATTAAAAAAAATTACAAAAATTTATTTTTCAAAAAAAATGGAAAAAACCGATTCGTCGGAGCGAGGTGTCCAGCCCGTGCGGTAATTCCAGCAGGCGAATCGGACTTCCCGAAATTTTTCTAAGTCCCACGGTCGACACCAACTTTTTTAATAAGCGTTTTAAAATTATTTCAATGTTTAATCCATGCGTAAACATGATGTTTATTAACGTTTTCAACGTTAAAAAAAATTACAAAAATTTATTTTTCAAAAAAAATGGAAAAAACCGATTCGTCGGAGCGAGGTGTCCTGCCCGTGCGG
>NW_027475692.1:7500-12500 GCF_051020985.1 Nomia melanderi | reverse complement strand
CTCACGCACGGTATACAAAATATGAATAAAACGTGTGTAGTCTCTCTCTCTCGACTTCTTAATATTTTCTTTCACCTCTGACGCATCATTTCAGGTGACGTCGGGAGCGCGGGAAAAAAAATTTTTCTAAACACACGAAACCGTTCATCTCACGAACAGCCGAAAAAGTTGTCGCTCAGATCCATATCGCAGTGGAGCGGTATCCGCGGGCGGTCGTAATTGAACGACGCACGACGCCGCGAACACTCACGCGAGTCCATACAAACGATTCCGATCGTTTTGCAACAACTAGAACGTACACTGTCCGTGAAATTCACAGAATTTTCGCGTGTCCGCGACAAACGCCGACGAGACACCCATCGTTCGCTCGTACGTAGCATCCTTCTCTTAACCCGACTCAGAGACGTTCTTTGCGCCCTTCGGTAAAAAAACGTTCGATCCGAAGAGGTGAACGACGGCGGGGATTTGACAGAGCTACGCAAGCAGTGTATGGTACGTAAACGACCCTCAGCCAGGCGTGGTCCAGGAATTGTATCCGTGGACCGCAATGTGCGTTCGAAATGTCGATGTTCATGTGTCCTGCAGTTCACACGTTGACGCGCAATTAGCTGCGTTCTTCATCGACCCACGAGCCAAGTGATCCACCGTTCAGGGTAATCGTATAAATTTTATATTTCACATATATAATTTTATTCTCACTTGTTCGACCTAATATCTCTCTTCTTTCAAAGAGAAGATAAAAGTTGATACCTGAATCTCCGACCAGCGCGCGAAGGAGATTCAGGCGTCGCCTTGGAGACGACACCGAAGCCTTTCGAGACGAAAAACGTTCAAGTAATATGTATATATTTCTCGACGTTCCGGGCGTATAGTGCATTCAAAAACCCGCGAAAGACGCAGAAGACTCGCACGCGTGGAAACGACGGGGATATATTTTGTATCCTACCCGATACTGAATCCATCGCGTGCAGTCGACCCTCGCGTTCTTCCGATCAGACGCATCTATTGTTGCGCGCATGTTTTCGCGTCGCATCGCGCGAAACGTTGCACGAATCGTACCGATCGATCGATTGAAAGCAAATAATGAAAAAAGACTTCACAGCTGGCTCTTTGCCGGTCATTCGTCCCATGTTATCTCTTGCCGCGAAATTGGCGCGCAAGAGTTGGGTGTCAGACGCGCGGCTTTAAAACGAGCTTCACGGCCGGTCCCTTCGTTACCGCTTTCGTTCTTTCTCTCGGAACGACCATGAACGAACACGACGAGCGACGCTACGGCATACACACGTCCACGGATTCGATTAAAAAAACAGACTTCACAGCTGGCTCTTTGCCGGTCATTCGTCCCATATTATCTCTTGCCGCGAAATTGGCGCGCAAGAGTTGGGTGTCAGACGCACGGCTTTAAAACGAGCTTCACGGCCGGTCCTCTCAATTCCGTGTACGGTACACGCAAGATGCGGGTTCCACTTCCAGACTACCCGGTCCCTTCTCTCTACGAGAATCGATAGTAGAAGAACGGCTCGAAAACGCGTCTCAGAGACTAGGGGAAAAGAAGCGGTATGCGAGCGAAACGAAAACGCATTATGGAAACGTCGCGAAACAATGTTCGACGGTTGCTCGGTTCCAATCGTGCGGCCGTTTCAATTTCTCGTGCGCTTCACCGTCCCTCCGTAACTCTGGCCGATCGCGTATACCGAAGAGCCGACACGCGCAAAAACCACAGGCATTGTATACTGTGTATATATATATATATATGTTACAGTCACAGCCTTCGCGCGTTTTACTCTCCGACGCGGGGTTTCCACGACGAAAGAGAGACAGTTTCGTGGCGGGTGACTCGGCCGAATCGCTACGACGGGTATTTCTATTATAGAACGAATCATCGCCACCCTTTACCAGTGCCCGACGAAGGAATCACAAGGTCATCTGGAGTTTACAATGCCAGCGACGGTAATTCCAACGAAGACCCGATAAGTCAACTCATCGTTCTATTTCTCCCCGTACAGAAAAGCGAATCGACGCTAATGCACCTCGCGCAAGCACGAACGTTCTCTTCGCGTGGATCGTCCCATCGTCCAAAGATGTAAAGACGCATTGGAGATCGTGGTCTCTGGCGGGCTCATTGCACGCCCCACTGCATATCTTTCCTCGAATCGAGAATGATTCGTCCACTAAGGCTGCGAAACTACGCGTCGAGGAAACTAGGGGAAAGAAGCGGGATGCGAGCGAAACGACAATACATTATGGAAACGTCGCGAAACAATGTTCGGCGGTTGCTCGTTTCCTCCTGCGGACGTTTCATTGCTCGGGCGCTTCACGTCCCTCCGTAACCTTCGCGTGCCCCGGAGAGCCGGCAACCGGTGAACCACAGGCGTATAAACTATAGTCTTCTATAGCAAGCCTTCGGCGGTTACTCTCCGACGCGGGGATTCCACGACGAGAGAGAATTTCGTGGCGGGTGACATCGGTCGAAACGCTACGACGGGTATTTCTATTATAGAACGAATCATCGCCACCCTTTACCAGTGCCCGACGAAGGAATCACAAGGTCATCTGGAGTTTACAATGCCAGCGACGGTAATTCCAACGAAGACCCGATAAGTCAACTCATCGTTCTATTTCTCCCCGTACAGACAAGCGAATCAACGCTATCGCACCTCACGCATGCACGAACGTTCTCTTCGCGTGAATCGTCCCATCGTCGAAAGATATAGCCGCTTGGAGATCGTGGCCCATCAAGTTCTTCCGTAACTCCTGCGCGATCGCGTACCCCGGAGAGCAGGCAACCGGTGAACCACAGGCGTATAAACTATAGTCTTCTATAGCAAGCCTTCGCGTTTACTCTACGACGCGGGGATTCCACGACGAGAGAGATTTTCGTGGCGGGTGACACGGCCGAATCGCTACGACGGGTATTTCTATTATAGAACGAATCATCGCCACCCTTTACCAGTGCCCGACGAAGGAATCACAAGGTCATCTGGAGTTTACAATGCCAGCGACGGTAATTCCAACGAAGACCCGATAAGTCAACTCATCGTTCTATTTCTCCCCGTACAGAAAAGCGAATCGGCGCTATCGCACCTCACGCAAGCAGGAATGATCTCTTCGCGTGGATCGTCCCATCGTCGAAAGATGTAAGACGTACAGAAATCGTGGTCCATCACGATTATTCGTAACTCTCCGAGTCGCGTATCTGAGAGTAGGGCAAACGGAGAACCACAGGCATAAATAATACTATATATTTCTTATATAGTTAGCCTTCGCGTTTTACTCTCCGACATGGGGATTCCACGACGAGAGAGAGTTTCGTGGCGGGTGACTCGGCCGAATCGCTACGACGGGTATTTCTATTATAGAACGAATCATCGCCACCCTTTACCAGTGCCCGACGAAGGAATCACAAGGTCATCTGGAGTTTACAATGCCAGCGACGGTAATTCCAACGAAGACCCGATAAGTCAACTCATCGTTCTATTTCTCCCCGTACAGAAAAGCGAATCGACGCTATCGCACCTCGCGCGAGCACGTAACTACTCTTCGCGTGGATCGTCCCATCGTCGAAAGATGTAAGACGCACGGAAATCGTGGCCCATCAACGTTTTTTTGTAACTCTGCCGATCGCGTATCACAGAGCCGAGACGCACATACCACAGGCGTATAATACCGTTTTCTTTCGTATGGTAAGCCTTCGCGTTTACTCTTCGGCGCGGGGTTTCCACGTCGAGAGAGACTTTCGTGGCGGGTGACATCGGTCGAAACGCTACGACGGGTATTACTATTATAGAACGAATCATCGCCACCCTTTACCAGTGCCCGACGAAGGAATCACAAGGTCATCTGGAGTTTACAATGCCAGCGACGGTAATTCCAACGAAGACCCGATAAGTCAACTCAACGTTCTATTTCTCCCCGTACAGAAAAGCGAATCGACGCTGTTGCACCTCACGCAAGCACGAACGTTCTCTTCGCGTGGATCGTCCCATCGTCGAAAGATGTAAGACGCACGGAAATCGTGGCACATCACGTGTTTTCGGAACTCTGTCGACCGCGTATCTCAGAGACGACGCGCGCGAACCACTGGCATATACTATTATATATCGCGTTTTACCCTCCGACGCGGGGATTCCACGACGAGAGAGAGTTTCGTGAGCGGGTTGACTCGGAAGAAACGCTACGACGGGTATTTCTATTGTAGAACGCATCATCGCCACCCTTTACCAGTGCCCGACGAAGGAATCACAAGGTCATCTGGAGTTTACAATGCCAGCGACGGTAATTCCAACGAAGACCCGATAAGTCAACTCAACGTTCTATTTCTCCCCGTACAGAAAAGCGAATCGACGCAATCGCACCATACGCGTGCACGTAAACAACTCTTCGCGTGGATCGTCCCATCGTCGAGAGACGTAAGTTTTCATAGTATGAATTCGCGTTTTACTCTCCGACGCGGGGATTCCACGACGAGAGAGAGTTTCGTGAGCGGGTTGACTCGGAAGAAACGCTACGACGGGTATTTCTATTATAGAACGAATCATCGCCACCCTTTACCAGTGCCCGACGAAGGAATCACAAGGTCATCTGGAGTTTACAATGCCAGCGACGGTAATTCCAACGAAGACCCGATAAGTCAACTCAACGTTCTATTGCTCCCCGTACAGAAAAGCGAATCGACGCAATCGCACCATACGCGTGCACGTAACAACTCTTCGCGTGGATCGTCCCATCGTCGAGAGACGTAAGTTTCCATACTATGAATTCGCGTTTTACTCTCCGACGCGGGGATTCCACGACGAGAGAGAGTTTCGTGAGCGGGTTGACTCGGAAGAAACGCTACGACGGGTATTTCTATTATAGAACGAATCATCGCCACCCTTTACCAGTGCCCGACGAAGGAATCACAAGGTCATCTGGAGTTTACAATGCCAGCGACGGTAATTCCAACGAAGACCCGATAAGTCAACTCAACGTTCTATTACTCCCCGTACAGAAAAGCGAAT
>NW_027475692.1:0-2500 GCF_051020985.1 Nomia melanderi | reverse complement strand
ACCGACCCGTGGTCATGCTGTGTAGAGAAAAATTCGCAACGGAACGCGGTACAGAACAGTCGAGGAATGGACCTCGAGGAGCTGAACGACTGCTTCTCGACCGAGATCGTAGAATAGCCGCTCGCCCGCCGCTGCGCCGACCGGTCCGCTCGAACCGACGTGCTCTCTTATAGTAACCAAACGGGCGGCCGCGACGACCGCGGCGCCGGCCGCTCAGCACGGGCGCTTATGGTGGTAAACTGCCGCGCGTACAGACCAACCGGCCGGGCTGCTGGTACTTAGCCGCTGAAACTATGGTCGATTCGAACATATATTAACATACGATTTTTATTCGATAAATCGTTATTGTACATATTAAACGTTAGTTTCCACCGAAAGAAAAATTTTTTAGAATTTTTTTTTTCCAAAAATTGCAAGAGTAAACTTTTTTAATATTCGATTTAAAAATTTTTAAATGCTTAATCCTTACATTAAACTACTGGGAGAACTCAGAAATCATAATGAAAAAAATTACAAAAATTTATTTTTCTCAGAAACTCCGAAAAACAGAGTGGTCGAATCCGTGCAAGCCGGAATTTTTCTAAGTCCCCACGGTCAAGAGTAAACTTTTTTAATAAGCGTTTTAAAATTATTTCAATGTTTAATCCATGCGTAAACATGATGTTTATTAACGTTTTTAACATTAAAAAAAATTACAAAAATTTATTTTTCAAAAAAAATGGAAAAAACCGATTCGTCGGAGCGAGGTGTCCAGCCCGTGCGGTAATTCCAGCAGGCGAATCGGACTTCCCGAAATTTTTCTAAGTCCCACGGTCGACACCAACTTTTTTAATAAGCGTTTTAAAATTATTTCAATGTTTAATCCATGCGTAAACATGACGTTTATTAACGTTTTTAACGTTAAAAAAAATTACAAAAATTTATTTTTCGGAAAAAATGGAAAAAACCGATTCGTCGGAGCGAGCTGTCCAGCCCGTGCGGTAATTCCAGCAGGCGAATCGGACTTCCGAAATTTTTCTAAGTCCCACGGTCGACACCAACTTTTTTAATAAGCGTTTTAAAATTATTTCAATGTTTAATCCATGCGTAAACATGAAGTTTATTAACGTTTTTAACATTAAAAAAAATTACAAAAATTTATTTTTCGGAAAAAATGGAAAAAAACCGATTCGTCGGAGCGAGGTGTCCTGCCCGTGCGGTAATTCCAGCAGGCGAATCGGACTTCCCGAAATTTTTCTAAGTCCCACGGTCGACACCAACTTTTTTAATAAGCGTTTTAAATTATTTCAATGTTTAATCCATGCGTAAACATGAAGTTTATTAACGTTTTTAACATTAAAAAAAATTACAAAAATTTATTTTTCGGAAAAAAAGGAAAAAACCGATTCGGCGGAGCGAGGTGTCCAGCCCGTGCGGTAATTCCAGCAGGCGAATCGGACTTCCCGAAATTTTTCTAAGTCCCACGGTCGACACCAACTTTTTTAATAAGCGTTTTAAAATTATTTCAATGTTTAATCCATGCGTAAACATGATGTTTATTAACGTTTTCAACGTTAAAAAAAATTACAAAAATTTATTTTTCAAAAAAAATGGAAAAAACCGATTCGTCGGAGCGAGGTGTCCTGCCCGTGCGGTAATTCCAGCAGGCGAATCGGACTTCCCGAAATTTTTCTAAGTCCCACGGTCGACACCAACTTTTTTAATAAGTGTTTTAAAATTATTTCAATGTTTAATCCATGCGTAAACATGAAGTTTATTAACGTTTTTAACATTAAAAAAAATTACAAAAATTTATTTTTCGGAAAAAATGGAAAAAACCGATTCGTCGGAGCGAGGTGTCCTGCCCGTGCGGTAATTCCAGCAGGCGAATCGGACTTCCCGAAATTTTTCTAAGTCCCACGGTCGACACCAACTTTTTTAATAAGCGTTTTAAAATTATTTCAATGTTTAATCCATGCGTAAACATGATGTTTATTAACGTTTTCAACGTTAAAAAAAATTACAAAAATTTATTTTTCAAAAAAAATGGAAAAAACCGATTCGTCGGAGCGAGGTGTCCTGCCCGTGCGGTAATTCCAGCAGGCGAATCGGACTTCCCGAAATTTTTCTAAGTCCCACGGTCGACACCAACTTTTTTAATAAGTGTTTTAAAATTATTTCAATGTTTAATCCATGCGTAAACATGAAGTTTATTAACGTTTTTAACATTAAAAAAAATTACAAAAATTTATTTTTCGGAAAAAATGGAAAAAACCGATTCGTCGGAGCGAGGTGTCCTGCCCGTGCGGTAATTCCAGCAGGCGAATCGGACTTCCCGAAATTTTTCTAAGTCCCACGGTCGACACCAACTTTTTTAATAAGCGTTTTAAAATTATTTCAATGTTTAATCCATGCGTAAACATGATGTTTATTAACGTTTTCAACGTTAAAAAAAATTACAAAAATTTATTTTTCAAGAAAAATGGAAAATACCGATTCGGCGGAGCGAGGTGTCCAGCCC
>NW_027475691.1:25000-30000 GCF_051020985.1 Nomia melanderi | reverse complement strand
TTCGTCGGGCACTGGTAAAGGGTGGCGATGATGCGTTCTATAATAGAAATACCCGTCGTAGCGTTTCTTCCGAGTCAACCCGCTCACGAAACTCTCTCTCGTCGTGGAATCCCCGCGTCGGAGAGTAAAACGCGAATTAATACTATGAAAACTTACGTCTCTCGACGATGGGACGATCCACGCGAAGAGTTGTTTACGTGCACGCGTATGGTGCGATTGCGTCGATTCGCTTTTCTGTACGGGGAGAAATAGAACGTTGAGTTGACTTATCGGGTCTTCGTTGGAATTACCGTCGCTGGCATTGTAAACTCCAGATGACCTTGTGATTCCTTCGTCGGGCACTGGTAAAGGGTGGCGATGATGCGTTCTATAATAGAAATACCCGTCGTAGCGTTTCTTCCGAGTCAACCCGCTCACGAAACTCTCTCTCTCGTCGTGGAATCCCCGCGTCGGAGAGTAAAACGCCGAAGGCTTACTATGAAACTTACGTCTCTCGACGATGGGACGATCCACGCGAAGAGTTGTTACGTGCACGCGTATGGTGCGATTGCGTCGATTCGCTTTTCTGTACGGGGAGTAATAGAACGTTGAGTTGACTTATCGGGTCTTCGTTGGAATTACCGTCGCTGGCATTGTAAACTCCAGATGACCTTGTGATTCCTTCGTCGGGCACTGGTAAAGGGTGGCGATGATGCGTTCTATAATAGAAATACCCGTCGTAGCGTTTCTTCCGAGTCAACCCGCTCACGAAACTCTCTCTCGTCGTGGAATCCCCGCGTCGGAGAGTAAAACGCGAATTCATAGTATGGAAACTTACGTCTCTCGACGATGGGACGATCCACGCGAAGAGTTGTTACGTGCACGCGTATGGTGCGATTGCGTCGATTCGCTTTTCTGTACGGGGAGCAATAGAACGTTGAGTTGACTTATCGGGTCTTCGTTGGAATTACCGTCGCTGGCATTGTAAACTCCAGATGACCTTGTGATTCCTTCGTCGGGCACTGGTAAAGGGTGGCGATGATGCGTTCTATAATAGAAATACCCGTCGTAGCGTTTCTTCCGAGTCAACCCGCTCACGAAACTCTCTCTCGTCGTGGAATCCCCGCGTCGGAGAGTAAAACGCGAATTCATAGTATGGAAACTTACGTCTCTCGACGATGGGACGATCCACGCGAAGAGTTGTTACGTGCACGCGTATGGTGCGATTGCGTCGATTCGCTTTTCTGTACGGGGAGCAATAGAACGTTGAGTTGACTTATCGGGTCTTCGTTGGAATTACCGTCGCTGGCATTGTAAACTCCAGATGACCTTGTGATTCCTTCGTCGGGCACTGGTAAAGGGTGGCGATGATGCGTTCTATAATAGAAATACCCGTCGTAGCGTTTCTTCCGAGTCAACCCGCTCACGAAACTCTCTCTCGTCGTGGAATCCCCGCGTCGGAGGGTAAAACGCGATATATAATAGTATATGCCAGTGGTTCGCGCGCGTCGTCTCTGAGATACGCGGTCGACAGAGTTCCGAAAACACGTGATGTGCCACGATTTCCGTGCGTCTTACATCTTTCGACGATGGGACGATCCACGCGAAGAGAACGTTCGTGCTTGCGTGAGGTGCAACAGCGTCGATTCGCTTTTCTGTACGGGGAGAAATAGAACGTTGAGTTGACTTATCGGGTCTTCGTTGGAATTACCGTCGCTGGCATTGTAAACTCCAGATGACCTTGTGATTCCTTCGTCGGGCACTGGTAAAGGGTGGCGATGATTCGTTCTATAATAGTAATACCCGTCGTAGCGTTTCGACCGATGTCACCCGCCACGAAAGTCTCTCTCGACGTGGAAACCCCGCGCCGAAGAGTAAACGCGAAGGCTTACCATACGAAAGAAAACGGTATTATACGCCTGTGGTATGTGCGTCTCGGCTCTGTGATACGCGATCGGCAGAGTTACAAAAAAACGTTGATGGGCCACGATTTCCGTGCGTCTTACATCTTTCGACGATGGGACGATCCACGCGAAGAGTAGTTACGTGCTCGCGCGAGGTGCGATAGCGTCGATTCGCTTTTCTGTACGGGGAGAAATAGAACGATGAGTTGACTTATCGGGTCTTCGTTGGAATTACCGTCGCTGGCATTGTGAACTCCAGATGACCTTGTGATTCCTTCGTCGGGCACTGGTAAAGGGTGGCGATGATTCGTTCTATAATAGAAATACCCGTCGTAGCGATTCGGCCGAGTCACCCGCCACGAAACTCTCTCTCGTCGTGGAATCCCCATGTCGGAGAGTAAAACGCGAAGGCTAACTATATATAAGAAATATATAGTATTATTTATGCCTGTGGTTCTCCGTTTGCCCTACTCTCAGATACGCGACTCGGAGAGTTACGAATAATCGTGATGGACCACGATTTCTGTACGTCTTACATCTTTCGACGATGGGACGATCCACGCGAAGAGATCATTCCTGCTTGCGTGAGGTGCGATAGCGCCGATTCGCTTTTCTGTACGGGGAGAAATAGAACGATGAGTTGACTTATCGGGTCTTCGTTGGAATTACCGTCGCTGGCATTGTAAACTCCAGATGACCTTGTGATTCCTTCGTCGGGCACTGGTAAAGGGTGGCGATGATTCGTTCTATAATAGAAATACCCGTCGTAGCGATTCGGCCGTGTCACCCGCCACGAAAATCTCTCTCGTCGTGGAATCCCCGCGTCGTAGAGTAAACGCGAAGGCTTGCTATAGAAGACTATAGTTTATACGCCTGTGGTTCACCGGTTGCCTGCTCTCCGGGGTACGCGATCGCGCAGGAGTTACGGAAGAACTTGATGGGCCACGATCTCCAAGCGGCTATATCTTTCGACGATGGGACGATTCACGCGAAGAGAACGTTCGTGCATGCGTGAGGTGCGATAGCGTTGATTCGCTTGTCTGTACGGGGAGAAATAGAACGATGAGTTGACTTATCGGGTCTTCGTTGGAATTACCGTCGCTGGCATTGTAAACTCCAGATGACCTTGTGATTCCTTCGTCGGGCACTGGTAAAGGGTGGCGATGATTCGTTCTATAATAGAAATACCCGTCGTAGCGTTTCGACCGATGTCACCCGCCACGAAATTCTCTCTCGTCGTGGAATCCCCGCGTCGGAGAGTAACCGCCGAAGGCTTGCTATAGAAGACTATAGTTTATACGCCTGTGGTTCACCGGTTGCCGGCTCTCCGGGGCACGCGATCGCGCGAAGGTTACGGAGGGACGTGAAGCGCCCGAGCAATGAAACGTCCGCAGGAGGAAACGAGCAACCGCCGAACATTGTTTCGCGACGTTTCCATAATGTATTGTCGTTTCGCTCGCATCCCGCTTCTTTCCCCTAGTTTCCTCGACGCGTAGTTTCGCAGCCTTAGTGGACGAATCATTCTCGATTCGAGGAAAGATATGCAGTGGGGCGTGCAATGAGCCCGCCAGAGACCACGATCTCCAATGCGTCTTTACATCTTTCGACGATGGGATGATCCACGCGAAGAGAACGTTCGTGCTTGCGCGAGGTGCGTTAGCGTCGATTCGCTTTTCTGTACGGGGAGAAATAGAACGATGAGTTGACTTATCGGGTCTTCGTTGGAATTACCGTCGCTGGCATTGTAAACTCCAGATGACCTTGTGATTCCTTCGTCGGGCACTGGTAAAGGGTGGCGATGATTCGTTCTATAATAGAAATACCCGTCGTAGCGATTCGGCCGAGTCACCCGCCACGAAACTGTCTCTCTTTCGTCGTGGAAACCCCGCGTCGGAGAGTAAAACGCGCGAAGGCTGTGACTGTAACATATATATATACAGTATACAATGCCTGTGGTTTTTGCGCGTGTCGGCTCTTCGGTATACGCGATCGGCCAGAGTTACGGAGGGACGGTGAAGCGCACGAGAAATTGAAACGGCCGCACGATTGGAACCGAGCAACCGTCGAACATTGTTTCGCGACGTTTCCATAATGCGTTTTCGTTTCGCTCGCATACCGCTTCTTTTCCCCTAGTCTCTGAGACGCGTTTTCGAGCCGTTCTTCTACTATCGATTCTCGTAGAGAGAAGGGACCGGGTAGTCTGGAAGTGGAACCCGCATCTTGCGTGTACCGTACACGGAATTGAGAGGACCGGCCGTGAAGCTCGTTTTAAAGCCGTGCGTCTGACACCCAACTCTTGCGCGCCAATTTCGCGGCAAGAGATAATATGGGACGAATGACCGGCAAAGAGCCAGCTGTGAAGTCTGTTTTTTTAATCGAATCCGTGGACGTGTGTATGCCGTAGCGTCGCTCGTCGTGTTCGTTCATGGTCGTTCCGAGAGAAAGAACGAAAGCGGTAACGAAGGGACCGGCCGTGAAGCTCGTTTTAAAGCCGCGCGTCTGACACCCAACTCTTGCGCGCCAATTTCGCGGCAAGAGATAACATGGGACGAATGACCGGCAAAGAGCCAGCTGTGAAGTCTTTTTTCATTATTTGCTTTCAATCGATCGATCGGTACGATTCGTGCAACGTTTCGCGCGATGCGACGCGAAAACATGCGCGCAACAATAGATGCGTCTGATCGGAAGAACGCGAGGGTCGACTGCACGCGATGGATTCAGTATCGGGTAGGATACAAAATATATCCCCGTCGTTTCCACGCGTGCGAGTCTTCTGCGTCTTTCGCGGGTTTTTGAATGCACTATACGCCCGGAACGTCGAGAAATATATACATATTACTTGAACGTTTTTCGTCTCGAAAGGCTTCGGTGTCGTCTCCAAGGCGACGCCTGAATCTCCTTCGCGCGCTGGTCGGAGATTCAGGTATCAACTTTTATCTTCTCTTTGAAAGAAGAGAGATATTAGGTCGAACAAATGAGAATAAAATTATATATGTGAAATATAAAATTTATACGATTACCCTGAACGGTGGATCACTTGGCTCGTGGGTCGATGAAGAACGCAGCTAATTGCGCGTCAACGTGTGAACTGCAGGACACATGAACATCGACATTTCG